>NC_080792.1:46971290-46976290 GCF_028018385.1 Neofelis nebulosa | reverse complement strand
TTTTAAGTTGACGTCACTTGTATTTTAAATAAGTTAGAATCTAGTTTGTCTGATTCTTGAGAAATAGGAATCCTAAAGTTGCTTCCAGAGTACTGAAATGAGGGTAGAGAGTGGAGTGTGGAGAGAGTTGGCCTATGTTTACAGAAATTGGGTTAGCTGTTTTAAAAAACTGAGTAAGAGATCCAGAGGTTAATCTCAATCTACTAATAAAGTCCTTATAAATCTTCACTGTGCTGCCTCAGTGAATGAGTCAGTTAGACCGCAATCCTAAAACCATTTTGCATCTTATTGAGGCTTTTTTTTTTCTGAGAGAAACTGAAAATACATCACTCCCCACTGTTTCATTAATGACACAACAAATGCTGATTTAGGGTGTCATCTTTCCCAGCAAGCATTATTCCTATTTCAAAGGGCTAACAAGAGTTCACAGTCAGGAGGACTGATAAGCAACACCTCAATTAATGTGCAGAGGTTAAGAGAAGTGGTTTTCTTTTTTTTGTTCCCCAGAGAATTCACTTATCTCATTTAAACACACAAAGGTAGCATTTGGTGCTCAAGTCACAAAAGAATCTTTCTAGCTCCTGTCATCAAAGTGATTGGACAATCCTCACTAACCTGAAATGCCAGAACTGATGACCAGATTTAATATGACTTTATAAATAATTTAATAATAGTAGACTTAGAGTATCTCATTCCCTATTCCGATTGGTGGAAAATCAATCATGCTGTGCCTGGAAATGACTGACTTCCCATTAGAGTTTTTCCTAATTGCAGTCAAACACAAGCTCTTCACCCTTCCAAGTGGTGCCAGACAGCAAAGCAAAAAGTTACTTTTAATGTTAAGTTTTAGTTCTTGCAAACCCTTCACGACACTCATTATCCCTTCTAAATCAGTTGTGACTATAGTAAGCGATGAGTCCATTGGTACACACTGTCTCTGGTTTCGAGTGACAAAGCTTAACACATAAGTTGTTAACTACCTATAATGACACTTGGTTGATTAATGCTTCAGTGACACCCAATTTGATCTCATGTCCACTATTAAATCGCAGCCATGTAATATAATTTAGTGCTCAAAGGTTTTATAAAGGAGGTAAAATTGGTTTTGAAGGCCATTCACGTTGTTAAAGGTAAGACTGATCATACCTTTCAGACCTATTTTTCCCTTGGAGTTTTGAGGAATTAATTTTTCACTAACATCTACTGGACGCTGTAGTCTGGCATTTGTGCTTACAAGTTAATAAATTTGTTTTGTCTCCAAATAAGTCGGTTGCTTTCAGTGGCCATTTGGGGGACTGAGGGGAGGGGCATCTGAATCCAGTACTAAACATAAACATTTTATTTAGGGGAACGACAATCTGATAAATGAATGTTGCAAACAAAACAAGGCACAAAATAATAATAACTAATAAGTGGTGAGCTACTTTGAATAACTTCATTCTGCTCACCTCATGCAGAATCCAAATTAGAAACCATTACTGCATCGAAGACTTGCTCTCAATAACAGTTAAGCTTCTTTGAATGGATTCCCTATTGTATAAAAAGTGTGCCAGTCTTTGACTGCCAAAATCAATTAGTCACATTCATTATGCCTCTATTTATTAATGTTGTACACTTTATAATGCACGTGCTGATGGAACAAAAGAAAGTTATGAAATATCAAATATGTGTTGTGATTAAAATCAGAGCAAGAAGAGTAATGATCTTTAGTCTCTAACTGGTTACAAAGCCACTGGAAAGATTAGATCAGTAGTGACAGATTTACAATCTTTTTCCAAAATGTAATCCTTATAGCTCAGATTTTGCAATAGAAGAAGTATGCAATTGGTTACAGGTTATTGGTTCCAACCGCTCTATTCATGAGAATATTGTGTTTCTGTCTCCTGAAATCTAAATACACAATATAATCTTAACAGATGCAATTTTAATCTGTATTGCACTGTTACAATAAAAACGGGGCAACATAAGGCTCTTTACTGATATAGGGTTCAGAGTTAATTCAATGATGCTAAGAATGACTGACTGGTATTAAAAATCAGCAAATAATTAAACCTCACGCTAAAATGAATGAAGAACAATGTTGGCATTCTGGCAGGGCAGAATTTGATGGAATTTACTGTCAATCTGCCACCCCTAAACTTTTCACATGGAACAAAAACTATAATTTGTCTCCCTGTAATAAATAGTATTACGTTCTTTATTTTCCCTCAAGTACTGCAGCATAGAAGTTGACATACACCATATCGTATGGTTCCTGCCATTTCCTTTTTTTTTTTTTTTAGTGGGAGTGGGTGGGGGTGCGACAAGGTGAAGTGTGCATGCATTATTCGTTTTAATAGGAAAGATTATTCATTGCTTCGTGGTATTAAAACTCAAACTTAGAGAGTGATAATGTAGGTACACCGGAACCTGTAAAGTATAAGGAGAAAACCACACACCCATTACGGCCTGAAATTATAACAGACACCCAACAGACGCATTTGCCATACCTCCTAGGATCGCTCTAAATTGTTGCCTGTGGCTCCACCGCAGTGGTCCCTACTCTCCAAAAATTCATCTAGCGCCCTGAGCCTATTTCCACTGCTGACTTTGGCAAGCTATTCTATATTCCATTCACTGTGTTTGAAGAACCTTCCCTTCAAATTGCTCAAATGTGACAGTCCAGTCCTGTCCTCCATTTCAGCCATGACCTCTATGCTTTCAAATTAGTTTCTACTTCAAAAAGCTTACTGGCATCAAACTGATTTCCTTTTAGGAATATTATTCCCTTCTACTAAATCCCCACTTAGCTTTTCTTTCCCCTGAGCTAAACAGACCTGATTTATCAGTCTTCAAATTGCATTCTTAAAGCACTTTTTAGTACCTAAGCACCCAGGTACTGGGGTGATAGACATTACTAAGTGCGTTTTAGAGCAGATAAGACATGAAAGAGAATGTGTAGGAAGCTGACATGCTAAACAAAAATTTCAAATATAAATGGAAAGAGAGTTCCTGTACTTCCATTTCCATTCTTCGTAGTGGCGTGTCCCGTCTACCCCTAAATCTTCCCTAAAGCCTCAGCTATCTTTTCTGGGTTACGCAGTCATCGGAACCGAGTTTTCACCATGAATTATGAAGCTTACTCTAGGATGCAGCATGCAGTATACACTCTTATATAGAAAACCCACCGCGATTAAGCAGATCTCCTGCTAAAATTGTGTGAATAAAAATCCCAAGGAACTGAAGCCACACGGTGCTTTTTACTTGCATCTTTTCCACCCGTGTAGCTGAAGTACGCAAACGGGTTTTTACAAAAATCTTGCCTCAAAATATTCCATACTCTTTCCCAAATTCACAGGATTCACCACCTTGGCAATAATGCATTAGATGCCAGCAAGGATGATAAACCTGAGTCCTAGGGTGATACTGGGGGACGTATATTCAATTTTTATTAAAATATGTACATTCCCACAGCTGGATTTCTTCCAGGCCCAGGGCTAGTGGGCCTGGGCTAATTTCCATGGCTGATGAACTCTCAGGTTAATCGGGGGATAGGTGCTGGTATGATGAGCCCCCAAGGGGGCTGGTAGGCAGGCACCTCCTGGTTATCTTCACATGTCACTCGAACTGTGCATAATACCTCCGACCTGGACACCTTTTCCTCATCAGACATTCCACCCCAAGCCTGGCTCCCTCCAATCCCCGCTGAAGTCCTCTGTAGCCAACCTTCCTTAAGGCCTCCTTCTCTTAGGGAATGAACTCTGGGACAAGGTTTCCTTGTTATGTGACCATCTTAGCGCGACCATTCTTGGTGCCCTTCTGTCTTTGGGCTGGAAGAACTCTACGCGCAGCTTCGATGGATGACGCCATGTGGGTGTTTTATAAATTTCATCTGTATGAAGTGCTTCAGATTATTCATGCTCACTAGCATGAGTGGGGATAATTGAAAATTGGCTGCAGGTGGAAACAAGAGATAAAATGGAGGGGAAAAAATATAAAAAGAAATGATGCAATAGCATTAAGGAAAAAAAAGGAAAGAAATTTCAAGGAAAAAAATCAGTCATTTTACAGCCCTAGTTCTTCAACATAAGGACATCCACTTTAAACACTGGAAATGTTTTGTCATACTATTAAGCCAGTTTTTAAATCTAATTCAATAATTCTTGTCTTCTTTGTCTCCCTACTTCAGTGATAATACTCTGTATAATATCATTACTCTCACAGTCTAAGATTCATGGCTTTCATTTTACCGAGCAAAAGGTATGTTTTCTGAAACAGTGAAATTACAGAGAACTAATTAACTCTAGAGTTAACATTTTTTAAAAAAAAGAATTTCATTTTTATGTTTTGGAAGCGATCATGTCAACTTGATTCTTTTTTTTTTTTTTTTTTTTTTTGTGAAACAACATCACAAGTATTACACCAATAAATTTAAAACACAAATGCCAACCTATATGCCTACCTCTTCAGAATTTCCGAGAGCAAGAAAATCAGATTACCAATTATTTTCTGTGCCAACATCAGAGGACATTTTTGGAATGAACACTTCTTTGCGACAGTCCCCCCCTTTCCCCCCCCCCCCCCCCCCCCCCCCGCCGTGAGGAGGGGACTCAGGAATCACTGCAGAGATAACATATTAGCTTTTTATATCTCTCCACCCTGGTCAGGTGGCTACGGTGAAGCTGTTTGTTGTCTCCAGGGAGTGGAAATTCATATCAAAAAATCATTACACATTATATCACTCCATTCCACATGAACATTAGTCGCTACTCATAAGGGGACCCAGGACTCAAGCTAGTATAAATAATGAACTGCCGCTTATTTTGAGAGGGCAGGTGGGGGAGAGAGCCAGTGTTTGGATTGGCTCAGGCAGTCTTCGGAGGCCACAGAAGAGCATGCTCACTCTGCCGCTAGGCAGCTGCACAGGGTGGCTAACCACGGTCATCTCTCCACCTTCACGGACACACAGACGCACCCAACGCAACTTGCTGTTACTGTAGATACAGTAATCCTGGCAACAC
>NC_080792.1:46868790-46966290 GCF_028018385.1 Neofelis nebulosa | reverse complement strand
TATACCATCTCTCTAAGCTGTTGGAAACATGTTAAACACAAGACAGGGAGTGGTGTTCCAGTGAGTCTTTGCTAGAAAAGGTTGGCAGAGAGTACGCATCTACACAGACCTGTGTGGACGAGAACAAACGCATACAACCACTTAAATACACACCAAAAAAAAAAAAAACTACAAAAATGCCTTTTAAAGAATCTTGGCCACTAACAAATTGGGAAACCATCATTACTGAGAGAAGCTCTGAATTAGAATTCAGAAACCAGGAGTATATTTTAAGACCTCTGAAATGTTTTTGTTGTTGTTGTTGTTTTTTTTTATTATTATTTTTTTTTATTTTTGGGACAGAGAGAGACAGAGCATGAACGGGGGAGGGGCAGAGAGAGAGGGAGACACAGAATCGGAAACAGGCTCCAGGCTCCGAGCCATCAGCCCAGAGCCCGACGCGGGGCTCGAACTCACGGACCGCGAGATCGTGACCTGGCTGAAGTCGGACGCTTAACCGACTGCGCCACCCAGGCGCCCCAAGACCTCTGAAATGAATGCACTTCAAGTTTTAGTTTATAAAATAATATGTGATAGTTCAAATTACAGATTATGTAAAGCAGACTTCTAAAGAAAGTTAAAATTACCTTTCTGTTTAGAAATGAAAGCGCGCTTTTTTTTTTTTTTTTGCCCCTAAACCAACCTGTAACACTTGGAAGGCTGTGAGTTTTACCTGAAAGATACACGTACTCACAATTTTACTGAATGTATCATTATTAAAGTAAATTAAACTGTGTCAATAAGTAAAGAAGCTACAGTTATCCAAAACAGCCTGTACACAGAATGCAAGCTTATACTATTTCCAGGTTTTCAACGTCACACTTATCTCATGCGATGGTGCACTTCCGCATAATAAAGCAGCGAGCCTAGGATGCAGGAGACACAGAAATAATGTCAAAAGCAATTCTTCACATTTGGATCTCACCACATCAAGTGAAAATAGTGAACTTAAACATGAAAATGCAATTTGCTCCTTCTAAAGTATACATTTTTATCTCTCGCAAAACACACACACACACACACACACACACACACACACACTTTCATTTCCAGCGCCTCAAGGTAAAGAGGATGGCATCTATCACAAGTGCAGAGAATGGCTGAAGGATTTAGAAGCGATCTTTTCATAATTCTTCTTCTGGCGAGGAAGTGGAGTTATGAGCTCCTCAAAATTCATCAAGATTATTAAGTTTACATCCTCACAGAAGATGTGCACCACTGTATCTCTCAACTATGCTGTCAGCATTGCAGCCCCAAACTATTGAGAATGGGTCTCTGGTTCAGGACATCCATCCTTTGTGGAATTGGTGCATGACTGCATAAAACGAAGCTTATGTCCCATTCAACAACACACACACACACACACACACACACACACACCCCAAACAACAAAATAAAACCCAGACCGCTTTCATTGGAGCAAGCTTATGATATCTGCACTGAATTCAGGGTACTCATTCTATCAACATTCCTTCATGTAAGTGATTGTAACAGGTAAGTAAGTCCCTATTTCAGCAAGTTGACTCCAGATTATCAACTTGTGCATTTGTGCCTGCTGGGCTATTTGAATGATGAGCCGGTCCCCCAGAGCCCTCAGCTCTGACCGACTCAGCACCCACAGCCGTGACCCCTCGCGGTGAGGAAGCTCCTGGGCAACAGTAAGCTTTCCTGCTTGATGAATTCCAACCTTACAGCTCATCTAAACAGAGCCTATGGGCTTCATGGTTTCCCTTCTTTTTCTTCATGTAGGTCTACGGGAAGTTATGAAACATATTTTTCTAGTCCTCCCAGGGGCAAGGTCAGGGTCACAATTTGACCTCAGAAACACAGCAGTCCTGCAAATTCAGACAGCCGGGTAGAACTGAGTGTTAGTGCTCTCTGCCTGGGCCTGACACAAACTATACCATGCCGCACGGAGCAATGTCACTTATGGGAAATGACAAGCAATGGATCAGTGGGAGAACAATAATGGAATTTAATCACATCAAAATATCCCAGGCACACAGCTCCTTTTCAACAAGCTGCCAACCGCAGGTGAGGGAACGATGTTCTTATGCAACTAACCACTTAGAATTTATAATGGAGCCACCCAACTGGATATTTTGATCAGATTAAGTTATAGAATTCTGGACACACCCAGAGAGTCTCACTCCCACCACGTCAATATTCCCCCAGGGAATGATTTTAAACAAACATACAAAAATATCTATCTGCGCATGAAATGGATGTCTTAGATGTGTGAGAAATGACCCCAGGAACAGCGCAGGCTCATGTGAAAGACTGTCACAGACTAATTAAGGACACTGCTGCCAAAAGGGGAAGGCTGACCCTGCAGTCTTATTTACACAATTTCCAGCCAGAGGGCTGTGAAGTGGAGCCCCAGTGGGGGCATTTCTATCTGAAACCCAAGGGCACCTGCATTAAGGAAACAGGTGTAAATGAATCCCTTTGCCCAATGACAGAAGGAAAGACACCAATACTGTACTTCAATTATCTGGGTATGGACTATATGTGCCGACCTCTTGGATTCTACATAGTGCTCTAAACACTTACTTCTTACTCATTTATTATTGCTATTATTATTGGCACTTGGCTATGCCTTCAGTTAGGGGGCCATTGTGAGGCAAGAACAATAAGCGCTTTAGACAGAAGGTAGTGATTCAAAAATTGCAAAACTTCAGCTTTCAAAAATAGCCTAAGTGACCTCTTGCAGTACTCTGACCACTCCGCAGCAAGCAGGAGGCAACCCCTGTGAAGAGCGAATTCTGGCAAAGTTCTCTCTTCACAGATGATGCACAGCTTAAGCTATAATGAGTTTTTGGGTTACAAATGCTGAACGCATTAATATTCCTTGATGATAATTATCACAGTATAAGCACCTTTCCCAATGTGAGTAGCATAAAGCAACTGAAGCAGCATTTTTACTACATTTGAAACAAGCTGGAAAATGGGATTTTCTACTCTTGTAACCTGAGGTCAACATACATCAAGCATTGCATATTAAACACACCTATATATGAACCCTGTCTCACTTTCCTTCTCTCCTGCTTCACGTATACCTAAAGCTCTCTCCTTTATCCATCCTTCATCGTGCAATTCTTGATATTAACATCTATGTGATATACATCATTTCAAAACGAAATGTTATCTCCCCCCAATTGTATGGATCCTGTGTTTCTTCTTATGAGAATACAAATAGCAAATAAGATCAGTAAGCCGTGCTTTACAGATGAGACGTGTCTCTGTGCAGTTTGAATGAATACTGTGGTCACTGGCTGCATATAAAACAGGATGAAAATTAGAATCAAGCAAATAGGCTCCTGGAAGAGCCAACCAAATTACATACACGTCTGAACAAACTACCAGCCTTTATCTTTACACCTTCAAAACTAATAACACTAGTGAGCACTGAACGATTTAAATGTGAATTCTGCCCCACCCACATGATGACAGTAAGGATGTCAGCATTGCATTTACAGGCAGCACTTTTGCATAAGGATCCTAGAAACCCATATGCATTCCAGATTAAAAGAACAATTATTGCTATTTAGATAATAACAAATAGAAATCTAATTGAATAAGAATTGATAAAGATGATCCACCTGCATCATATCAGTGTGTACAACAATATCTATTATTCAGTATTTGCCACAGTGTACCCCTAAAAGATGCTGAATATATTTAACTTACTAAACCCCAACTGGATTTGATAATATGCTCTGAGTGGAGTATAAGCTGATTTGCCCTCATCTCTTTTTCTTTTCCTTCTATTCGGTGAAAAGGAGCAAATGTCTATAATAAAGCTCAATTGAGAAGCTAGGGTGGCTTAAAATAATCACCATGTAAGAGCTGCCCCCCCTTTTTTTAACGTACTATAATGTCATTTTTAGTATTCTGTGTAAATAACCCCAAGAGCACTCTGACTTAACAGTGACAAAACAAAAGTCAGTTTGAACCCTTCATTCAAAGAACATGAAATGACTTAGGTATTTCTAAGTGTGAATCTCTGAACTTATTCACACCGTGTTACCCCACACTTCATTTAGAAAATATGCCACGCTACAACCACTTCTCTAACATCATTTTTACTTATGTACTGCAAAAATGTCTTCAAATCCCATCTGAATAGATGGCAGGGTTACGAGGGAACCTTTACTAAATATTTAACAGCACTATCGGCTTATTAAATACTATAATGCGAGAGCCATGAAAGGATGATATACAGTGCTCGCCTTTTTTTAGAGCAATGCTGGTGCTCATTTTGAACACTCTGCAAGCCCATTCATCAGTAGAACTGATGCATTTTAAAAAGTCCTCATTTACTAGCAGATAAATGTGGTTAGAGAACCTTTTTAGTGTAGAAATGCCTAGAAACCTATTTGGTTTTACTGTGCAAAATCTGCTTTAGTCTGGCTAGGAAAAAAAAAACAAAACCTCACAAAACATTTAAAAGGCCATTTTGAAATAATATGCAAAAGCCGAAGGAACACAGTTTGAAATAAAACTAGGGTATATTTTTGTTTACAGGAATATTCATATACCAAAACAAGGCCAGATAGGTTTACAGGCAGCTGACAGAGTACACATATTCATCAAATCTGGAAACAGTGTCTCAAATACCCATCGAATAATGAGATTACCCATTGAGACTGTGGCTTTTGACCATGATATTGCTGGCAGGTGACTTCATTTGCAATGACTCATAGATGCTCTTTTGGAAAAAAAGAAAAGGGTTAATATAATTTTTATATGTACTATAGTAAGATACTTTTAACTAAAACTATGTTGTTGTTTTTAACTCCATCAGAAGATTTTTAGCCTGTTCTGGTGGGTAGAAAGTAAGAATTCTCTCTGAGATATTTCTATTCACAGAGATATACTATAGTCTAATTTAAAGAACCTCCCTTTCCACTGGAGGTCTGCAGAGTGAGCATTATCCTGTAAACACTGTAACAATGATTATCTGTCCTCCCAGGTTCTCAGTGGAGACTCTTGCTTTTGAAATGTCTTGTGGTGACTTACTAAATTCAGGCTATTTCAATTAGTATTACTGCACATTAAAAATTAATTGCATTACTGAGTGGATTAAGGTTTAAATTTCAATTCTACAGTATGTGCACTAGAAATGACAGCTAAAAATCAATGCTTTTTGGCCCGCAATCGGAAGTGTGTACAGTCGAATAGTGCGGGACTGGCGTCACTGGCCAAGCAGTTTTCAAAGACTTGATAGTTCAATTGAAGGTGTGTCAGGTCTAATTCTAGATTTTAGTTTGAATGCTGCACAGGAGCCCAGCCTTAGGAATACAGAAACAGAATAACAGCTGCACTAACAATTTGGAAACACAAATGGACACAGGTTCTAAAATTATGACAATAGAAAGATTAACAGTCACCCAAAATTCACATATAATCATCCCTAAACTAAAGCCTTGCTCGTAATTCTGTTCAATAAGAGCAGAGGATTGCTTACTTAAATCTACACTGTTTTTGATTAGTTATTGGGGGACAGTAGTTGGTTGGGGGCAGGAAACAAGTTATTTTTGTAAAGAGATGTTATTAACATATAAAATATTCATAATGACTCCAGTCTGTGTTTTAAGGAAATCCAAGAAGACACAGCAAATACAAATCTTTCCCTTAAACAGTAATCCCCTCTAAGTCCCCGGTGCAAATGACTGAACCTCTTTGGGGGAAGGGACAAATCGGCTGATCATCCCGACTATAAACATATAACACCTCCACGAAATGTTTGAAAAGAAATGGGTCACTTTTATTCTCAGTAAATTTGTTCTTCTAAGAAGATAAAGACGAAGAACATTACGAATGAAGTCAACAGAGTAAAGTGGCATCAATAAAGACCCACAAAGCCCCCAGGATGTCTGATTGGGAACTGAACGGCGATTGGTATGCGCCTAAGAGAAAAAAAATGATGCCTGCAATGTTCCTTAAGATCCCCTCTGTGTTGCACCGGTGGCCAACAGCAAGTTCGGCAGCAAGAGAGTAAAGAAGATGGGAAGTAATAATAACAATAAAAAGAATAATCTGGTGCAAATGGACCCCAAGGTGTACTAGTCATCCCCGTGCAACAATCGCCCTTCATTGCAATTTACTGATGTTGCTTCATTACAATAAAGCATATAAAGGGGTAATGTACAAAGCACACTATTTAAAGCTGCGTGTTTTGAAGCAGCACACACACCACCCTTGCAGGCTGCTAGGGGAGCCACGTCAGATTGTTCAAGGGAAATGACCTGCACAAAAATTAAACTGAGGCACCACGCATATACGTCACGGTGATAAATTTGAGGGGAGGAAGAGGATACGAGGTAGCAGGGAGGAGTGTTTCCTTGGTGAAATATTACAGGCATTTCAAACGAATCTGAATTAAAACATCCTCTGAAAAGGTAAAAACCTGTGGCGCGGTTAAAAGGAAAAGATAAAAAAATAGGATGTTTCCTGTTTGAAAATATAAACTGCCTCTCTGTTCCCTATGCTGACTCTCCATAAAATGAACTTAAACAGTGTTTGTAGGTGAACTGCACCTTCAGGTTCCTAGTATGGAAAGAGAAAATGGTTCGTTTTCTGGGTCTTGCCTGCTATAGTTGAAAGTCTTACTTTTCAGCCAGTGCCCAGAAGATGCTGAAGCAATGAGTTAAGGGGAAGAAAGAGATACTTTCCCCACCAAGGATCATTGAGTATGTCATTGGTTAATTCTTGCTCTGTGCTCCTCATTAGCATTACTCTCCAGTTTCTGGTTATCATATCCGAAATATTAAGACATAATAACTATGAAGGTGCAGATAATTGGATATTAACCAGAACATACTTGACTGGGCAGGAGGTAGGGCCCTGCTTAAACTAATCCTGAAATGTATTAATCACCAATTAATGAAAGGGTTTCAAATTCATTTTCTATTATAGAACACCTCCGAGTATCTAAGCTTTTTCTAACAAAATGACTTGGAATAACAGGGTAGAAATAAGGACTATGGCCATCTGATGAGGTCTCACATTAATTCTTTACAGCCTGTTGTCAGGTAATCATGAAATCTATAGTTAAAACCTTGATTACACTTACAAAGTCTGATGGGAGGAAGAAGGGATGCTTTTCAGTGCTCAGTGGCCTTGGTTTAAATCCCAAATTTATCCCTTTAAGTGGCAGAGTGATAGCTAAACATTTCAGCAGAGAGCTGTCACAATATTATCTAAGTCTTTCAGCCTAGACAGACCTCGAGACCTCCAACTTAACAACAGATGTACTCTTAAAATACAAAACCAATTAATGGGAGCCAGAGAAGTCCAGCCAAGGCATGCTTTGTACACAGTAAACAGTAAGTAGTACAGAGTTGATGAATACAGTAACAGAGAAAAACCCTAACTCCGTGATGGTTGAAAAGTCATCACCACTTAGATGGAAATAAAATAATGTTAAGACACGAGAAAGGAAACGGGAGGAGGAACATATAGAGAAGGAAAGCCATGTTTCTGTACAATCCACGTGGCTGTGAGGTTGAGTCTGACACGCCACAGATGTTTTATTAGTCTGGTCGTAAAAGCCCCCACTAAGCTCCCCGGAAAAGCCTCTGCGCACACGCACTCAGTTAGAGAAATTGCAACAAATGCCGTTCATCTTCCAAAGGAAAAAAAAAAAATCTCTAAGTACATTACTCTCACAAAGGGATTCTAATATCTTTTCATACTTAAAAGGTGTAGATCCCAGATACTCTGAAAAAGCCTTACATTTTTATGGCGGAGAAAACAATGTTTAGATTAATGGAGTGTAAGCAAGGGATCGGAATGACACCAATTCCTCTGTTTTTCCTGACTTTATTCATTTAATTTGATGAAGACGGCAAGAAAACTCCTGTTCTCTCAGGGTTTTTTTTTTTAATTCTGTTGTTTACTGACTTTAATTTTAATAATTCTTAAATAAGCACTCACAGCAGATGAACTAAGATACGCAGGCAAGTAGGCCCTTTTATCAACAATTTTGCCATAGAAATACACAAACATTTCAATGGCTCTTCATTAGCAAACAAATCAACAAGTGATATTTTAATGCATGACTTTATTCCATCTCTGTGGGGACTGTAGTTGAGAGTGTGATGTACAGTACAGAGAAAGGAATCATCAGCCACAGTGTCCCAGGGCTCTCTCCATTGAGGACTTCGAAGCCTCTGCTTAAAGAGTGCATTTAATTGACTGATAGACAGTAGCTTCTTTGTTCACAGAAGACAGCGAAGTAATGGCAGCTTGAAAATCGTACCATCTACAGGGTCTCCTGAGACCAGTAACAGGGGGATATGTGTCAGGAATAAATAAATAATCTAATTATTAAGCCACTTCCTGTCAAGTTAACTCCAATTTGTTGGCTTTTGAAGGCAACAAAACGAGGCATTTTTCCTCATTATGCTTCTCTTTTTATACCAGTGGTAATCACAGGCGGATTAAAGGGTGCCTGATTGGTTTTTTTGTCAAGGAACTGAGAAGCAGCCAACAGTACAGAAAAACAGAGTTGGGTTTAGAAGAAATTTCATGCTTGTCTCCTTTCCAGCTCCCTAGCAGCCCACACGGCTGCCCCATACAGAGCTGCCAGCTGTACAGCAAATGTGAACCCCTCCAACTGAGGCCTACCGGGCCACAGGCGCCATCCTGAGAGCCGTGAGATACCTTGCAATCTTGGCAGGTAGCTGCTGCTGTCATAGGCATAATTCTAAAGGTGACCTACGAAACCCCGTCAGCTCACCAAATGCAACAATATGAGCAGCTGAAGTTCGACACCCACTCTCCATATTGGCTCCCTTTCTTTCGTTTACTGCCTTTAATGGTCCTGAAACTAGGAAATAACCTATGGAAATGGGTCAGCAGAGACCTTTTCTTTTGATGTGTCTGAGCGATCCTGCGGAAATAGGTCACGATGCGTGTGTGCACACGGGCACGTGTGTGGGCAGGGATCTATCTTTTTGGATCTACTGCCGATGACTTTCGGCGCCCTCCATTCAGAAATGTTTTACAGACCTCCCTCAGAAATGGCTACCCGCATTCGATAATAAACATATCAAACAGTGAGTGAAAAACGGATACACTTGTGGCATGTTCTCCGGCAAGTCAAAGGTGAGGCCAGAACCAGAGTCAGTAGCCCCACCAATGTGTCTCAGCCATGGAATGATCCGTCTGGCACAGACTCTTCCCAGCCTCTCTGTACGGAGCTTAGGAAGGAAGGCTGGAAACCAGTAATTCAGCTTGAGAACAACATTCTTCTGAGGCCTCTTTAAGGGCGGTGTGTTCTAAAACGTCACCAGAAACTGAATCTTCGATCTGTCTGTGGACTCAGAACCCTCAGTCTCAAGGAAAATTAACATCACAAGAAACAGCCACCAGGTTTTCTTAGGGGCTCGTAAATTAGAAACTCCACTAACTGCAAGTTATGTTTTACTCTTGTAAACCCAAGCTACGAGGCTCAAGCTAAAACACAAGACAAGGATAAACACCCCGATTTGTCTTTTAATAGCTTAACACTGACATTCCGAGATGGGCTCAGAGATTTTCTTTACAATTTGCTTCAGAAATGGGAATCCAAATAATCAAGATGAGCTCTTGAAAACTATCTTATTCCAGAAAGATGTGTTTTCTTTAAAAGTCTTTTGTGTTTTCTTTTATTTTAAATTGTCTTTGTTTTTAGGAAACCTTTTCGTTGAAGAAGCTTGATAAGTTCCTGCGGCCCCTCTCTGTACTCAGTCAACAGCGTGGCTGTGTTCTATCTATGCCTGCGTATGTCCTTTCTGCGTACGTCTTGAATTTTTGTTAAATTGTGCAGATAATTAAACCCTCTTCATACTCACAGTCTGCTTCATTGGTACCATGAATTCTGTTTTCAGTTACTGTCTGCAAATTCCCTCTCTGAACAATTTCATACTAAGCAATAACACTTCATTTTACATAAGTTTTATCTGATGTCCCCATACAGAGCTGCCAGCTGCACAGCAAATGTGCGGTTCTCAAACTGAGGCCTACCAGGCCACGGGCTCCATCCTGAGATCTATAAGGCACCTTGCTGTCATTGGCAAGCTTTCCCTGCTATCACTGTGACCATCACTCCGCGCTGCACACAACTTAAAATCATCTGATTATTAGAATTTGTGGCCCACACTCCATTTTATCCTTTATTTAATCTATCCCCAGATCACACATTTGTTTAAATGTTTTGGCTGGTTTACAAATCATGCAGCCATCTGCACAGTAGGTGTGACACCATTTTTTAGACAAAAGTTACGTTACAAACAAAGATAAAGTCATTGGAAATGCTTTGATGTTTGTTATTCTGCCTGGTTCACTTGGACCGACTCTAAGAAATAAATAGAATTATCTGTGTAAATCGATGAACATCTATGAAAAACAACACCCAGCAGAACGCGGACCTTGCCCCATTACCTACGTTAATATCATGACAGCTGAGGAGAGATGACCTGGCCCACTTCTCATCTCTCCTGTACAGATGGCTATTAAAGAGAAAGTATCCCTTTTGTATGGTCCATGTAGAAACCCTTTATGGGCTTTTCAAATAAGCCAGCATTGCCCACATGAGGGTAGCTTTCTGTTACCATTAAACTGCCCAGATTTCATCTTTTTTAATCCAGCTCTTGATGAAATAAGCCAGTATTTCATCATATTTAACACCAAATGCCTGTTTCTTAATTCCCTGAGTTTTGTAAGCAATCAAATGATGACTTAGAATTCAATAGTCTTCTCGTTTATAATTAATGCAAACTCTAAACAACCTAATGACTTTGAGTTTCTTAGGATAGTGCAGATACACACACACACACGCGCGCACACACACACACACAAATATATATCTACACATAGATGCATTATGATAGATTCATTTCCATTCACTTAAAAAAAATGGCCAATGAAAGCTAAAAGTTTAAAGGGCAACAACAGGGCCCTTTATCTTCCTATGTAGAGATTCTTATCTTTGGATATTTCCCCTTAAGACATATAAAATCCAAAACCACTATAGACCTCAAAATATTGGTTTTAGTCTATTGTAAAGCAAGAGCACTCAAGCTGAAATGTTTCAGAAGTGATACTGAATGTCACAAAACTATAATGAAGATTAGTCACATAGCACACCATCCACTAAAGAAATGGAAGGAAAAGAATGCCATTTGTGACCTTGGGCATCAAACAAATTGCCGAACATATGAATGTCACTTGCCACAAAACAGACTAAAAATTCACCACAGTGTACAAAACTGATTTATGCATTCGTTTTGCTTTGACATCAGCGATGTATATCACATGTAACATAACACATAGAATATATATCTTCCCACGTGCACTGGAGAGGACTTGAATCTTTTCATGCTTTTAAAAAATTGTGACGATAAAACATTGAGTATTCGAGATTTGAAGAAAAATAGTCAATAGCTTTCCACCAGTGTTTTCCTATTAGCTGTCATTTATATTTCCAAATCCGAGTTTTGCTTTTCTAAGAGATAAATACAGTTGCTTTCCCTAAATGCTCTAAGCATCACCCTTGACCCATCTGGAGCATGTTTACTGGTGGATTTCCCGTTTTTTCACAAAACAGGTGCTCTGCCACCTTAGACACAAATTTCACCCCATTTCTGATCAGATAAAAACTACAAAAAAAAACCACCCCCGCTCATTACATCATCATCTCTAAGTCAATTTTTAAAAAATAATTCTTAAGTAAACGGTTAACACCAATCCCCTTCATCTTCTCCATCTGAGAACTTGGAAAGGGAGGGCTGGAAATGGGCACAGCTCTATCCTGACCACTCGTTCTCCAAAGTCCATGAGTATAGCAATCAATTCCAAGGATAATGGTATTTCTCCCCTTTGATCATTTCTTTGTCAAGCTGACTGGCCTTCGATGGTGAGCGTACTGCTGGTTGTCTACCACCAGCCGCTCGCAATTTGCTCACTATGTTTCATGAGACAGTTGTTTGGGGCTGTTTGGAACACATTTGTCTCTTTGGGGATTTATGCGTTAGTAGCAATGCCAACCTCCATAGTGATCGAAATTTCTTTCTAACTAAAATAGATAATTAGAGGCTGGTAATTATTGGTCAAGAATTATCAGAGTGAAAAAATTAAGCTTCCTCATAAATAGTTCTTGGCAATGTCATCTCTTTATATTATCGCATGCCTAACAGCCCTTTATTCGGAGCACTTACAAATTTACTCTACTGTTGTTGAGCCTCATAATTTTATACGAGACAATTCCTTTGCTGGGTTAAACACATTTAAATTCCCTGGTTTCGTCTCTATCTGTGCTAATCCGTACCAAATAATAATAATAATAACAGAAATCTCAAAGAGGAAAATAACAACAAATATTTACGACGCTGATAGGGACGGGGGAAAAGGAATTAAAGGACATAATACACAATGGCTTCTTTCTGTATTCTCAGGTCAAAAGCCAACGTAAACTATGTGAAAGGAACAAAGGAAGACAAGAAAAAATTTCTCATCTGTGCAAACTTGAAAAGAGGGAAATCTTTTCCCCAGGAAAGCTGTTAAAATGTTTTGTAGCTCTTTTGTGTGTGTGTGTGTAAAGAAGAAAAGAAACCCCTAAATAGTCACTGGTCTGATTTCTTACTGAAACTGTGTCAAAATGTGGTGGAGAGTGAGGTTTTCTTTTTTTCCTTAATAGACGTAAGTCAAATCCCTGATGCCTTTTTATTGAGTAATTATTCCTGCAACCCAGACCGTGTGTCCACACCTAGCTGCAAAACGGCACTTAAGCAGAACGTCTCTAGTATGTACCTGGTAGAAACATTGATGGTTTTCCTTTTGCAAATGTCCCTGGCCAATAGCCTGAGACCAGCACATCCAGAAAGAAGCATGGAGTTGTCTGACATTGCAACTGCATTAAACATGTGTGCTACAGAGAAGCAAATGCAAATAACTTGGTTAAAGAAGGAATTTAAAGTTACACCTCACTGGGTCATCTGAAGACCTTGTTCTCCACCAGGTGACATAATCCTTCCTCTGGACTGATTGAAATGTAGAACAAAATCTGCAAAAACACTATATACCCTCTTAACAAAAAGAGTAAGAGGCTTTTCAGAGAGCCTCTAATCCCTCTTCTCTGCTAAATGTCTAGTTGAGATTATTTTTTGATTAGACAAAAAACATACACAGACACACAACCTAAAAATACCTACCCTCAATGGAGGTATTTTAGTCAACAAAATAATGCTGCCTGCCTCATTTGAAAGACTAAGTATCACACTGGGATTTTAAAAAAGGATATCTTAGCCTCTGTGACATCCTCCCATTACGCATTCCCTTTCTGTAGATATTAACAACATGACTGGAGTTTAAGGACTTGGATGCATGGTCAACAGATAAAACAATTAAATGGATACTATTCATTTGTTTAGCCCTCAAGTGCAAGAGAGTTACATATTTTATTATTAAAAATAGCATGAATATTAAATAACTAGGCCCTCTGTGGAAAGGAATAGAATTTGCTTCTCTGATGGAAGGTGAATTGTTAAATGCTCAGATCCCAAGAGGAAGTGAGTGTCATATTAATCCACCATAAGGTAGAGGGAGAAAGCTCTGGGAACACACTAATGATGCAAGGAATGTGAGAGACATACAAAAGGAAAGGTATAAAGCAATTTAAAAAGAAGGGCCAGTACAAACCAATGAATGTTCCGGCCAAATGATACTAAAATTGGCAAATCAAAAAAGTCCTTTCACTGCTCAACGTTCAATTCAGACTCAATATACGCAAAAGAGCATTAATATTATGGTGAAAAATATATTCAATCTGTTCATCCGAGTCCTGGGATAAAAAATAAAATCCAGAACCAAAAATAAGTTTATGTACAATACAACTATACAGAAGCGTAACCTATTAACATTTCACTAAATTTTCCATTAGGTGCCAATTCCAAGATACATTTTCACTGAAGCCCACGTAAAACTATGGCATGAGGCAGAATCATGAATGACTGCCACCAATGAACTCTACTCAAGAAATAAAGACATGGAAAATATCAGCATTTATCATGGCAAGAAGAACTCATTCTTTCTAACCCACACACCCTTCCCCCTCCCCCAAAAAAAGCAGTTTTGAAAGTTTATAAAGAATATTTTTCTTGAAATCCAAAATAGAAAAAAATTGCAAGGAAACACGTTATTTAAATTCTCTTACATGTTGTCATTACCCGCTAAGCACTCAGTAAAGCTGTCACTGTTATTCTACCACATTTGAGGATATATTTGATGTATAAGAAAATCACTAATAATATTAGCATGTAAATCTGGAAAATATAGAGATACACTGATTGATATTTTATCTGTTGTGCATTAAGTTCCATTTTGCACAATTATGTACTTAGTCTTTTATAAGCAATAATCCTCCTAAAGACCCATCACTTGAAAACTATAAAGCAAATCCTATTGAAAAACGATTAATCAATTTTCTAACATGCTTTTGAATTTATCTTCATTAATTCTACAAGAACATTAGGAGTTCCACTGTGATCAGTAATGATAGTTGGAGCAATCCTTCCACTCTGCACTCTCAGGATGCTTCTGATCAAGTGTGTAAAATAACTTGTTTACCCCTGAAAACAAGTTCAGAGTCTAGAAGGCTGAATTTTCTTTCCTGTCTTAGAGTTTGGTAATAGGAGAGCATGAGGTTAATTGGACTTTTTAGTATTATATCACAATTATTTATGGTATTATAAAATTCCATCAAATGAGGATGAAATAAAAAAAAACTCTCGCAGTATAAAAACACAAATGAGTAACAAAAATAGCATAAAGTAATAACAATTGTCATTTTAGTAGTAGAAAAAGATCTGCTTGATAAAGTTTAATTGGCTGGTAAAACTCTTAGTGTTATTACTAAGTGCTTATCAAATTAAAAAACATAGGAGGTAACCCCAGAGGAATTAAGGGATAATGGGACAATATGAATAACTGAAAAAATTATCCTTTTAGTTCTAGCCTATGTGACAAATGCAAAATCCCTGCAAACACCGGCCGAGAGTGACTTCAGAGATCTTTACCCAAACCGCTTTTAGAAAGATCTATGTACAATTTGGTGGGGAATAAAAAATGATTACTGACTTCTTTACATGATCTTTATGATCATGATTATTTCCAGGCTGTTGAAACCATACATATAAAACTATCTTATGGCAATTTAAATTATTTATGTTTCCCTATCACAAAAACTCACCACTTTAGATTTTGATACAAAGATGCTTAAGCAACACACAGCAGTGCCATTACCATAATAACTTCTGAAATTAAAACCTGTCTAAAACTCTATGGAAAGCTAACATCCAGTTCATTAACCATTCCTGTTAGTTTTCAATAATGCAAAAATGATTAGAAGTTTAATTTGTTAATCACCTGTGTTTTGACTGGCAGGAGATATATAATCCTCTGCAGAAGTCTAAACTAGCCCTTGCAGAAAATAAAATGTGCTAATGTCTTATCAGGCCTAATAATAGTAATAAAAATCAATCATGCCTAGGTAAAACATTGATGGCTGAACAATTAATTCATCTTTAACTCTGTTTAATTATATAGGCATTGATACACAAGTAGGAGAAAAAGCTATCTGTAATAAGGTTTAGAGTGTCACTCACCAATCATGTGATTTGCAACATGAACCTGAATATCCCATTCATTGTAGAAAACCATCTGACACTTGATGCACTGATAGGTCTTCTTCTGAGAAAACAAGTATAAATAGAATTACTTAGACACATGCACTTCTTACTGTTTTCTTTAAAAAAAAAAAAAAAAAAAAAGAGCCCAACCCAACTCACAACATTTTTTTGAGATGCTGGTCTGGCTACTGTGGGTCTGCTTGGGCAAAGTTCCATGAATTCCTCACCAAGACCTTGTGGTCTGATCCCAACACTATACTTTTAGTTGCAAACAGTTGGAAGACATGAAGGCACATAATTACAGCATAATATATTTTTAAAGATTCCTAAACTCAAAAACCGAAGTTAGTATTAAAAAAAAATCTGTAACACATAGTTGGGTTTCAGAAACCGAGGTCTTCGTAGATCAGGCACAATTTCATTCTGACCAAAATGACTGTGACATTACTTCTAGATATCCCTTAGTGAAATGGTCAGTAAGACTCATGGAATCTAGCTACAAGATTCAGCAATTATCGTTTTTAGTTGCAATTCAGTCTGATATTTAGATGTTTCAGAAGTTGCTAAATACTAGCATTTAAACACATATTTTCTCCTATAAAGAAATCATGCCATACTGAACATTCTAAGATGGTTTTATCATTTTATACAACAGCTCTGGGAAGTGGAGAGTGCAGGATTTATTAATTCTTGTTATCATAAATAAAGAAACTGAGGTGCAGGGAAGTAGAAAGATTTGCCTGATGTCAGAGTGCCCTACAGCCAAGAAGAGAAATCAGCTGTCTTGATTCTAAATGCTAGACTGTCCGATAAAAGCTGCCTTTATGACTTCACATCCTTGGCACTGTGTACCCCATATGGCTCAGTACATATTAGATGAACTCAATAAATAAAGTATTGGTTATGTTTTCCAGAACACAGTTACATAAATTCCTTTATGATGAAACTTGATATTTACAATTAAAAACCATCTTGGAAAACAAAATAAACCCTTATGAAATAACCCATTTTGAAATCTCCCCAATGTGAGAAAATAACATTTGTAAAATCACATCAATGGCAGTTTGTTAAGGCATTCTTAGAGAATTATCGTTTCATCCGCAGTCTTACAAACTTGTTTTACTAATGGTAGCAGTACAAAATATCAGTCTGTAAACTGTCATTAATTTTAAAGAACTCAACAAAATCAAGGCTAGGCACAAAAATTTAGCATCATTTCATCAGCAATTAAAATTTCAAATGCCACTAATGTAACACCGTCTTAGCATAGCACTGGCGTGTGCAACCCAGGATAGTAGAATTCCTTGTAAAACACAAAAGGGCAGGCATATTTCCAATAGAAGGTTTCTAAATAATCTAACAGGCTTTGTACATTAAGCATATTGTGAATTGAGTGTGCTGAATCTAAATCTAACACGGAGTTGAAAAACCCTGACAATCACCGAGGAAGATTTACTGTGCTGAGCTGTTTACAAGATGCTTTTGATGGTGACATATAGAGCAACATGTGTGGCGTAAATAACATCTAGCCCTTTTTTAACAATATTTCCCTTTAGAACTAGTTAGAAAATATTTCTTACTCCCAGATGACCTACATTATATATTGTTTATTAGCATACTTCTAGCATTATTCCTGATATGTGACCTTGCTGAAAAACAAAGAAACATAAACTTAATGGCTAGTCTTTTCTCTTGTTAGCACAGTAAAACATACAATATGTCGAAAACTGTCTCCAAAAATGATGACTGATGAATATGTTGGTGGAATATACTAGGACTTTTTTTTTCCTGGCCTAATAATAAAGAAGAAAATCACTTGACAAGCCAAAATAAAATACCAGCACTTACTACTACCTTCAAAATGAACTGACATATTTGGATATCTATGTACGTAACTTTTCTTTTATCATGGAAAGAAAATGCTTTTGTCACTGTTGATAATTCAAATACTAATTCGACTCTTAAGACAGTGTCTAAAATGTTATGTTCTATTCTTATTAACGAAGTCATATTCTTACCTATATATAAGCTCCTGAATTTGGGGCTGATGAAGTAAGAATTTAATGCCATCAAAAACAATGTACCATGATCTTAAAATGCTGTAGCTTGAACTCTGCCTCACCATACAGCCCACATTTCGCAATACAAAGCAATGATATGCAAATTGAGATGTATTAAGGTTTTCTTTTTTAAAGCCATGATATAAAATTCATTTTTACTCTCTATTTCTTTTAAAAAAGCAATTTTAAATGACTTTTAAAGCATCTTTATTATAATTATAGGCTCTTAGCAAAATGTGTGAGTGACCTCTGCCCACCCATACACCATCTTTAAGTAAAGCGATTATAACCTCTGCACAGTGTTGGTTGCCTTGGGGAGTTCATTCCCTTGGAGGCAAATCTACTCCAGCTCTGTACAGCTGAGTTTATAAAGGACTTCTTCCTAATTCTAGACCCAAATCTGCTTTCTGCTACTTTTGTGCATTTGTCCTAACTCTATGCTCTGGAGCTATAAAAAACAGGCTGGATCCCTTGTCTAATAAGCCAACTACATTAACCCTTTTTCAGACTGAGAATAGAGGGATGGCATATGAAACATTTTCAACAATTTTCATCACCCTGGTTACCCTCTTCCAGGTCAAACTTTTAAGTAATAGAACCTCAAATTAAGCACAATACTCCAGGGGTCTCCTCACCCTTAAGGAGTACAGGAGGACTGTCACCCCCCCGCCCCCCTTAGGACAATTACTTCCATTTATATAGAAGACAACAACAAAAAAAAGTCAAGTGAGATCATTTCTTCTAAAAGCAGATAACTGTAGAAACAGAACTTCCATTGTTTGGGCCCCAGATTGGCCTTTATCAACGCTTAAGTTGTCAATTTACTTGAAATGCTAATTTAGTACAATTTTTAAAAGAGACTTTTTTTCATTAGCCTTTTTTAATGTGCTACTTGGGAGTGGGGTTGTCATTTCCTGATTGTTCTCTTTTGTTTTCTGATACTGATAGATGTAATTATCAAGGATACAACTTTTTCCCAGCACCTCATTATTTTTGATTGATTTTGAGAACAATTTAAATGTGCCTTTTTGACATTCTTGTTTTCAGTTATACTCTGGTTAAGGTACTCAGAGACTTTCAGAAAAGAGCATCTCATAAATTAAAAAAAAAATGATTAGGATCTTTAATAATGTATACTTTAAAAAAAACATTATTCTGATTAACCACCCCCATTCAAATTAGGACTTAGGCTTCACATTGAGCCTCACCAAATAAAAAATTATATATACTTTGCAGGTATAAATTGCTTTGATTTTTTTTTTAAACAAAACACAAACTATAAAAAAAATCATTGAGTTCATAGTAACCTTCAAAAACAGAAACAGAAAAAACATCTCAGTTGCCACCATTGGAGGTTTGGAGGTGACTATGACATAAATCTCTTATTCTAAAAATTAGTAATTAAAGGCACAGAAGCACTAAGCTTTTTAGGAAGAAATGTAGTTCATGCCTATTTGATGAGGAACAGTTCTTTATGAAAGACTCACAGTAGAAGGGATGACAGAATTAGCAATTCACCATTTTGCAATGCCAAAAGAAGTAGCCCAGAATAATCATTCATGGCTGCTAAAACTATTAAGAGAAAGGTTATTCTGGAGATACTCAAGTTTTATCCTTTAATAACTACAAAGAGAAAGATGTACCTTTACAGTGGATTTATCTGTTGGTAATCACTGCACCAAACTACTTACTTTAATATGACTACTAATAAAATAGCCTGGCATTATGTGTCTCTCGATGTGATGCAATGTGGAGTATAATACATCATAATAAAGTACTCTCATCTAAAATGTATACCTGAATCTAATCAAGCCTTTAGATAAATAGTCCAGTTTTCAGGAAAAGCAAGGACAGAGGAATAAGCAGTACTGTGAGAGAAGAGAGGGAAAAAAAAGTACACAAATCCAAGATATTCTTCAACACAAATCAAAAATATTATTGGCCTGCTATTTTCAAAAAGCCAATGTCATACAGGGGAAGAAAGAGGTGGAGAGATTGTTCTCAGATGAAAGAAACTAAAAAGACAACTAATAAATGTTGTGTGTGCGTGTGTGTGTGTGTGTGTGTAAATGTAATGTGTGGATTCTAATTTGGGGAGAAAACAGCTATAAAAAGGTTTTTGAAGAAACTGGGGAAATCTGAGTATCAGCTGGTTATAAAATGATACCGGGGAACTACGACTGCTAACTTTCTTAGATGTGACAATGATATCATGGTTATGTGGATAAACAAATCTTTTTCTGTGGATATTTAGGGATGAAATGGCATGATGTTCACAATTTACCTCCAAATAGTCAGAAAAAAATATATAGTCACATACAGATAAAGCACATGTGGCTAAATGTTAACAATTATTAAATCTAGGTATATACTTAAATGTTTTCATAATAAAAAATGGAAATAAATGGTTAGAATAATTCATAATACATCATTTTTTTAAAACACTAAACCTAGTCTTGATTAAGCCCATCTCCTTGGTTCATTTTATACCACCACACTTGGTGTGCACCAAAAATTATTTGTGCTTAGTTGTTATAAGTAGCTTTGCAACTATTTTTTGTAGTTTTTTGGTAAGGGTTTTTTCTGTTTACCTGTTTTTTTATAAATCTAATGTATGAATTCTAAAAGGTCAAACACCATAACTTACATTCATTTCTATAATAAAGAAACAATAGTTTCCTATAATTGTCTGTAAATTCTATAAAGAACTCATATGCATAAAATTCACTTGCAACAAAACTGTAAGAGTTGACAAAGGAAAGATTATTATCCTCATTTACAGATTAAGTGACTCAGCCTAATTCATTCAGATTGTGAATACTATAACTAAGGCCAGTATTATACTCTGCCTCCCACCTACTGAGTTTTAACACAGTTTATACTCTGATCATTTGCACGTAAATTCACAGTTGCATTGTAGGTAGATCTAGGAAGAAGGTTTTCCTTACAATTGTGTAGTGCTTTGGTCTTTGACAATGCCAGGGATGGTCTGAGAGTGAGGACCCTGTCCCTGGCCACCTTCAGCACAGGCTTTCAGTACTAGGTCCTTGGCCAAAATCCATAGGGAAGAGCTCGCTTCCCAAAATCCCTTACTCGACTTCAAGATTTTCTCTTTCCTCCCAGTGTCCTGAGATTTAATTGCCATGTTCTCAACCATATATTTTTGTTTATTAGTCCTGCTCAATGACAAAAGAATAATTTCTGTCTGAGAGCTCATGTATGTCTCCAATCCTGAAAGTTTTCAGCTATCATTTCTTCAGTTTCTACACGTCTCTCACACACTGTCCATTCACTTCTACTGGAACTCCTATTAGACATAGATTGGATGGAGCCTCTGGATTTCTCCTCTGTGTATCTTAACGATTTTTCATGCATATTTTAAAAGTCAGTTCGTCCTCTGTTTTGTTCTAGGTGACTCTCTGTACCCTTACAAACCACAAATTCTCTCTTCACTGGTCTCCAGTCTACAGTGTATCCTATCTACCAAAACTTTTATTTCAATGACTATTTTTCATGTCTAACCTTTCCAATTTTATTTATTTTTTCTAACATTTCTAATTTTAAACACAAGTACTCTTGCTTTGTTTATACTTGAATTTGCTTCATAACTTCTCACAATTTTTAGTGGAAATCATACCTTCATTTATCTTTCTGAGCTTCTAAGCATATTTATTTCAAAGTCTTTGTCAGACTGTTCCATATAATTAACTTCTTCTGGAGTGGAATTTTGGTATCATAACAGCTGGGTTTTGGGGGGCAGTATTTTTGGGTTTTGTTGTGTTTTGCCTCTTTACTAGCATTAGATTCATTCACATATTTTGTAATCTTGGTTTGAAGCCCATTTGTAATGGAAGCTTTTTTTCTATGTGCTCATTCTTCCCTTTCTAGCAGTTTTCCCTTTGCTTCTATCAGGCCATCTGAGACTCCTAGATCAGATTAGGTCTCATGAGGGCATTTCCTATGTGTCTGAAGTGCTACAGGGAGACAGAAGATATTGTTAGTTGAATCACAGAGCCAGCATATGGCTAATTCAGTTTTAAGCATAAAACTGTATCTTTCTTTCTATCACTTTAACTCTCCAGCTGAAAAGCCCTAATACCAGGTATTGATCAACAACAGATTTTTTTCCAGTCGCCTATTGTAAGCAATGAAGTTTCCCCCCTGTCCTGTGCTACGTAGCAGGTTTAGTTTTGTCCCACAGAGATTACATCCAGCTACCCCTTGTTGTCAAGTAGAATCCAGTGGAATCCTGGCTTCGGTCCTAACCACTTTTGAAATTTGCTTTCTGGATCTCAAGGATGGAGAATTGTTTTGAACCTGACTATGTCTATTTGGTTATCTGTACTTTAGCCACCATCGTTATATGTTTGGAGCATCAAAGCATGATGTTACGGAGCCATTTCCCAAGGGTGTCTCACGGCCCACAACCCCTTGTATTTCACTGGATCCAAACTTAGGCTGAGGCCCTCAAGGAAGGGCCAGTCTCTGACACAGTCGGGACCCCCTGAAATCAGGATGCTGTTTACAGCTTCCATGATGCTATAAAACATCCACTGCAACCATACCCAGCAATCTTAGTAGGAAAGCAACACTAGAATCTTGTTTTTGCAATTAGTTTCTATTTAGTGGCTTCATAATTCAGCTGTGTGACAAATCATTTAATGACCCTGAGTCTTTGTACCCTTCCCTGTAAATTAAAACTAATAAAACTTACATCTTAAGAGTTGATGTGAGAGGCAAGTGAGAACTATATAAAAGTGCTTAGTACCGTGCCTACCATGTAGCATGCCTGCATTAAACTGGAACTACCTTTATTACTCTTTCCTTGACAGGTTATTATGGAGACGGAATGGAGTCCTACATAAACTGTCTGACCCAACACAGTTGCTTGTCAAAGATTAATTCTCACTCTTTTATGTGGACTTTGAAACCATATTAAAATTTCTTTAAACTAGAACCCACTGATTTCAAGTTTATGACAATTAACAAAGGTTAAATGGATGTTTATTAGAGGTTTAAAAATTCGTAGCAGAAAGAATATCACAAGTTTGGGGACAAGGTTGGGAGTGGGAAGGAAGAAGATAGAGCATGTAAAAAGGTTCAACCTAGCGAGGGGAAAAAAAAGCTGTTTTCAAGGACTATAGCAATATACATTACCATTCTGAGAACGAATGTATTAATTCTAAGTGAGACTTATACTTAAGAGCAGTAGCACCTTTACTTGGCAGTATTTTGTTGGCAAGCAAGTGAATATTATGTGTGAGTGAAAATTGTAAACCTGCAGCCTTCCACAAATACTCGATAGTTCAGACATTTTACTAATTTAGTTTGGATATTTTCCAAGTCATTCTGCATTTGTGTGAAAGTAAGTCAGAACAGAGAGGGAAAAATGGGTGAAATGTAATGACAGCTAGTAACGATGAAAAGTTTGCCCAGGGGATTCACTGAAGAACACCAGTGTGGATTTTCTGTTGTGTGTTCCCATGGTAGTTAACAGAAGGACACTGTTGTCTTACAGATGTGGTTAATGTCCTGAGGTTGAAGACCACATAGCACTTTGTGCTAAGAGCTCAGTAACCAAGAAGAACTATTAAACATGATTCCTCAACTCAAGGAGTTAAAATACAAATGGGCAAAGAACACACACCAATATTAAACTGTCGTACGTATTCTGCCTGCCTAACACAGCAAAGCAGTTCAAGGCCAAGAGACAGCCAGTGTACGACAAAGAGAAGACCCTTAAACACATCAGATAAAGACAGATTAACATGGTCTACAAGAGTCAGGAAAAGTTTCCTGGGAGAGAAGAGACTTTATCCGAGGTCGAAAATGGGAACACTTTTCCCTAAGCTCAAAACTGAGTTCCAAAGTGCCTGTTACGTGCCAGGCAAGTGTTCACAGTCTGGTGGGATATTTGGTGGAATGAGGAAGGCAATTCAGAACAGAAGCAGGACTAAATAAGATTGCTCTCACCAACTGGGCAGGAAAAATGAGGAGAGAGACAAAAATCTAGTAAGAAAAAGTTTGCAAAAATATTTTTGTTTCAAATGACTAAGTTGCACTTTTTTCTTTTAATTTTAGACAAACTCTGCATAGGCCCCTATGGAATTTGAAAACAATATTGACTTAGACATATTTAGTTTTTAGAAATAAATTCAAAACTCCACAAAGATATACATTTAAGCTCCCACTAAGTTTGAAATCAAGGGGTAAAAAAGCCCAACCATTTTTTCCCGCTTTTCTTGGGTTCTTTTTGAATATTAGATAAAATAGCAGTTAAAATATCTTATTTTCAAAGGTATCATGAATAGAAAAAACATTGAAAATAATTGAGATTTAAAAAAAAATTCTGGCTAGCTCTCACTAAAAAGCAAAACCCAGTGTCAAAAATGGGAGTAAGTATCATGAATTTGAGCCTAAGTTTCTCATGGAGAGAAATGCTTTCTTAGGCTTATTTATCTCCACTCCTCTGATTTCTCCTGACTCAGAATTTGGAAGGCTCTTCCAAGGGCCTAGCTTATTTCCTCACTACACAGGCCACCGAGACCCTCCGGGTAAGAGGTCTTCACCTAGATGATCTCACTTAATGGTACATGTTCAAGTAGGCAGTCAATACATTGCATTTATTGACTATCCAATGGATGATCTACTGAGACATCCCTCATCCAGCACCTTCATTCTTAAAGTGTTACCCAGGACTTGACTACTGCTGCCGGAAAACTTCTCCACTACTCTACTGCGCACAGGAAATCCGTGAATCAGAAGAGGCTGAATACACAGACTAAATTAATGCTGTGTTAAAGGTTAAAAAAAAAAATCACCAGCAGCATGTGCTAATTCGTTTTGAGTTAGGACAGGAATTTGCTTCTAGTTATCCCCAGTTATAATATTTTGTTAGCTCCTGGTTTGGAAGGATTTATAATTCATAGGTTCCGGTTAACTTCCAACATCGACTGTTTGTGAACATTCCTATCAGTCAGAAAGCGAAGAAACTGAGAGTGGGGGAATAAGAGTTTAAATAATCCGTTTTTATAAACATAAATGAGAGGAGGAAAGGCAGAAGTCAAAATTTTTCCTTACACCAAATTATGGTCTATTTTTCCCATCAATTATTTCAGCCATACATTGATTTCACCTTAGAAATCTGAAACCTCCCTCCCGTCTATTGTCAGAATGAGAAGCTATGGCTGAATGACACTGGGGACACCAAGTTGGAGAGATGAAGGAGTAGGAACGTGAAATAGTAGTGTGTTGTAACACCATTAAGTCTCATGGCATGCCCACAGCGATCCAATGCTGGAGGTTGATAACACGATTTACAGATCCTACCAGAAACCTGGAGAAAATTGTGTGGGGGGGAAAAATATTTTAGAATCCATTAAGGAACATTTTCTTAAGTGTATAACTTCTGCCCTAAAGGCAAGTTGAGAATCTAGACAGGTTTGTTAACACTTAGGGAGTACTGGTACCATTTACCAGATACTCGCCAAAAATATCAAAAGGGTAACATAGAGAAGAGCTTTATCTAATACTAAATCATAAAAGTTTCTTTTTGATTCCCTTAGAATTCGTTATATGCTGTATCTGAATTATTTCAAAGAAACCGATTTATCTCCTAAAGGACTATAAGCTCTTTAAGGGTAGGTGGAGGGCTCTGTCTTACCTGTCGTGTATTCGCCGCAATACATGAACCAGCGTTATTTCCACGACAAATTAATGTGTGAATGAGTTCTACTGGTTCGCTGTAACATACAAATCATTGCTTCTTCCCACTTCTCTTCAGAGGATGGATCCTATGGACTCCTGGTTACTCTCCTCCGTTTATATTTACCTCATCTAACCTTCCAGCTACTCTTCTGTCAAAGGGATACCTCGTGTTCTTATCTACAGAACGTCTCTCTCGTTTGGGTCATTTCAGTTACCCCGTACGTGGCCAAGTTACCTTGTCCTTTATTACTATTATTTCCATTGAGGCACCTTACCTCATGTCCACCTTTTCTCGGAAGTTCTTTTATTTTTTCTTTCTGCTTCTCCCTTTCTCCCTATTTTCATTTTGCGTTCTGCCTTCCCTCGTCCATCCCTTCCACTTGAACAGCTTTCCCACTGAGGCATGTCAGACCATCTTTCTCTTCTTCTTCAAATTGCTTCTAAAACCCCACCTGCTCCCTAAAACTTGTTAGTAATTACGCCCACGCACCCTGTAGGTGTTTACTTTATTATTCTTGTTGTTTGTGCTCCCCGGAACTAATGTTTTTAGGATGGAGGTATGTTTCCTTGACCTTACCTATTCTAAATCCTGCTGTCCAGTTACAATGTATATAAACGTAAAAACGCCAGGTTCTTTTAACCCCTTGTTTTAAATGTTTTAATGTTTATTTATTTTTGAGAGAGACAGAGAGAGAGAGAGACAGAGAGAGAGAGAGAGAGAGAACATGAGTGGGGGATGGGCAGAGAGAGGGAGACACAGAATCTGAAGCAGGCTCCAGGCTCCAAGCTGACAGCACAGAGCCCGACGCGGGGCTCGAACCCATGAACCACAAGATCATGACCTGAACCAAAGTTGGACGTTCAACCTACTGGGCCACCCAGGTGCCCCTTACCCCCTTGTTTTAATTGAGTTTATTAGGATTTATAGAATTATTCCTCATTCATCATTCAAAAAAGCATCATTTAAAATAAAAGAATACAATGCCCCCACATTCTTTATATTTTCAAAGGTACCAGTACAAGCTTATACAGAGTATCATGCAGTTCTAGGATTCAAAGGGATACGTGAGGTCATCTGTCTCAATTTCCTCATCATAAACCACGGAAGTGAGGTCCAGAGAGACGATGTATCCTTGCCTGGAATGCACAGAAAATGACCAACACAGCAAGCCTCCAACTCCGGACTAGTGATAAACACAGCCACGTCTATATGGTGGGGTAGCACATTTACAAAAAGGAATTGCCAACTACTGCCAAGTCGGCTCTCCAATGTGCATCACACCCATGGCTCCTCTTGGCACTGGACCACAGGATCGCCTTTACAGCCCCACCTGTCCACTGCTAGTTCTTGCTACTAACTGTTGCTTTCTTTGTGGGTCCTCCCTTCTCAGCCTATTCTTTCAGCATGGAATTTACTATGTTATATTCAAAACATCTATTCACATTACATTGCAAGGCTTCCTGTCACTTAAGGAACAATGTCTTATTTCTCCTTTAGCTCCAGTACCCAGTGCACTGCCTGACAGGGGTTATTTGTGAAGGAGTATATGAACTATACAGAAGTGAATTGATTGGGGCTTTTTAGAAGTATGCCCAAGAGTAAGCGTTTTCGAGAAATTTATTGGAGGCAACCAGATTGTTGCCACCAAACATACCTGCATTCTGCATCAGACAACCACATAAGACCTTCTAGTCCCCCTTCAGATTATCCCGGAAAGATTAAACTATAGGCTTCAAAAAGCTCTGCATAATCCTTATTGATACTATATTTTACAAAGCCACAGATTTTCCATATAAAAAATGCCCAAGAATATAACTTGAGAAAATATGGGGCCCTTTCTCAACAGGACTTTTGCTCCTTGAGAACACTGCCCCCCAGTAAAGAGTCTGAGGGGGGAAGTGCTAGGAAAAGGATTATAATATCAAATTCGACATTTTTTATCGACTCTCTGCAAGGCAAGCACTGCAATTTTTTTAGATGTTCCTTAACAGTCCAGGTGATAAATCAGTCATTATTTTAAAAGACATTTTAGAATTTTATTATTGAATATCCTTACTAGACCTTAGAGAATATTCCTATTTCTAATCCTGCTAACTACTCACCATCTTAATATGTATACAATTCACCATTGGCGGGTACATTTGCTTTTTGAAAGTGTAATTCTTTGCTAAAAGAAACACGAAGTGATACTTACCTGTTTGTCAACTGTGTGTGCGGTGCCTACGCACAATGCCTGCCACAGGTCTGAAACTCAATTCCTGTTGAATGAATGAATGCAACAAACTCAAATTGACCCAAATAGTGTAGTGTGTCTGTTATGGAATGCTTGTTTTGAAATTATTTAAATTTGGTATAACAAAATGATATCAATCCAGACCCAGTTATGGGGCTGAAAGGATCTGTCTTCCACCAAAATGATGTCAATTTTCCAGTCCTAGTAGGTATAGACATTAAACTTAGAGGGCTTCCTGCCAGTTTTTCAGCTACTTCATTTAGTCTCTTAGTCCTGTCACCCACGTCCCTTCCATCTATCCTTCTCCCCGCTTTCTGTTCCACCCCTTACTTTTTTTTTTTTTTAAGAATGATCTTGGTTAAATAGGTGGTCCCTATTCATAATTAAATTCTATATTTCTGGACATCTAGTTATCCAGAAATTTTATTACAACTCGCTGAAGCCAAACTTATAAATATAAAATACCAAAGATAATCCTTAGACGTATCTTAAAATGAAAACGTTAACATCAGACTTTGTCAAGTTGTGTTTATCAGTGACACTTAGGTTTCTAAATCATGGTGAATCTGTGCCCTGAAATCTCTCTCAATCACTTATTTATTAGTAATTTTCAAGTATAGCATTCTATTCTAAAAATAAGAGATTATGCATCTAAATTACAAATCCTGTCCAAAAAAAAAGCCCCCACAAAATTTTCACCACTTTTCCTTCTGAAGAATGTAAATATGTTTGATCCCTAGAGAACACTGCCAGTGGGTTTTAGACAAACAAATAACAGCTTTTTAAAATTAACTGCTTCTCAAACTATCCACTTGCTTCTGGAGCTTAGTGGGAAAATACCTTATTTTGGGATTCACAGTATGCCTTTCATGTATAATTTTTGTTTTTCTTATACATTATTTCCCCAATACTTTTTTCGTTCCCCTGTTCTCCATGATGTTTCAAATCAATAGTACTATTGAACATTTTCCGTTTCTTATCTATAATTACTTTTTCTGCCTATACACTCACCTATTTTACATGTTTTTTCCACCTTTTACATTTATAATCACGTGACACGATCTCTGACCTCAAAGCAAATAAAGTAATATTTTTACCTTTGTGGTCTGTGCACTCTGTTTGTTCTTTGGATTTCCTTGCTTCTAGGTTTGTTTTAATATCTTATTATGCTTTTCTATTTCACCAACTTTGTGGAAGTGTGATGACTGATTTTGATGCATTCTGACCGAATAATCCATATAGCCCTAGCATTAGATGGAACTATTTTAGATTACATTTACAAATCAATTGAAGACATTTCACGTATAAATTATACGAATGTGTGCAGATATCCGTAGGGATATGTGTAGACTTATGCACAGATATTACATAAACGATGTACAGTATACAACATCTGCTAAGAACTTTCGTATATACGTATACCATTTGCTCTTCACAATAACCCTATGCGGTAGGCAAAGTATGGATTATGCCCATGTTAGCAATGAAGGAATTGAAGCTTAGGAAGGACTAGTTAAGACGACACAGATGGTTCTGTCAACTGTTATTTGTACTCCTTTTTTTGGTAAGCACAATATTTTCCTGTACTATGCTACATGGCATATGTTCAAATTCCCTACACCTATAGCAACAGGCTCTGAAGGACAAACAATTTTCAGACTCAGTTGAAGACTGGCTTCTGTAATACAATGTTTAATTGCCTTGATATGGGGATTTTTGTTTACAGGATTTCACCTGCCATTCAATCTCTTTATGATATGAATTGCACAGAATATTACATACTTATGAGGAGTCTAATGTTCCATTTATGTGTGGTTCGAAGAAACTGCATCACCATACAGTTCTTCAGAGAAATGCTCCCTTCTTTGTTTCTTTTCTCTGTTTGTTTTAATCACCAGGTTTCAATTATTTACAAGTGTTTACTAAGGACCTCTCACGTGTAAGAGACTCTCCTGAGAAACATGGAGGACATCAAGCCAAGCCCTGCCTCCACCGACCTCCAGCTCTCTGTGCTCCTGCCATGCTGGCCACTTGTTATTCCTTAGCCAGCCAGGCACGCTGCTTGCTGCCACAGGACTTTTGCTTCACGAGTTCTCCCAATTTGTTTGCTCCCCACACAGATACCAGCAAAGTTAACTCCTGCCTGGTTATTTGCTACCTCTCCCGAAGTACTTTAGCAGTTCATTAGTACTCCTATTATGGCACGTATTCCATTCTAATTTATATTATATTTGTTGTTCCATATTAATCTTTCCTTAGTAAACTATACACCCTCAGGGGGCTATACTGGGGAGAAAGACGAGTATTCAAAAACCCACACTTGCAAAACGCTCATCCTCTTTACAAACCCGATAGCCTAATGCCTTGTACATAGCAGGAAATTAATAAATCTGTTATCCTAAGGTGAAGTACCAAATGAGGAATAAAAAGTTAATGCCATAGGCTAATGTTCTCCAAAGTGTGAGATATGTACTACCTTAATTGTAAAGAACAAATACAGTTCTTTCTGATTATGCAAAGGAAAAAGGTCTCACTGAGATGCTAATATGTCTTTAATACCTCTACAACACTTGATAAATTTTCTGGTAACAACCAAAGAACAGGTTTCAGGCTTTCAGCTTTTTGCAGATACGAATGTATACCTAGAATTTTTAAAACATTATTTTGCACTAATTGTATTAGTTTTTATGTTATCTTTTATTTATAATAAGTGATACTGATTGTATACTTATGGTTCTGATTATTTGCTTTTTATGTTAAATATTAAATGTTATGAAGAGAATTTATAACATAAGTAGTACATAAAGAGTAACTATTAAACAAACACCTGGTGTGTCCAACTTAGCTTCCTATGTGTTCTTTCTAGACAATCTATTACTGTCTGAATTTGCATTTCCCATATTACAAATCAGGATAAATATTTTCACATGTCTACTGAGCCCTTGTGTTTCCTCTTTGTGAAATGTCATTTCACGTTAATTTCCCAGATTCTCACTTGTGGGTTTGTGTTTTCTTATTGATTTATGGCCGTTTTCCCCATATTTAGGAAACTAATCATTTTCCCAGCTATATGTGTTATAAATGTTTTAACATCTTATAGTTTCCATTTTTGCTCACTTTATAGAACTTTTGGTATACAAGTTATTGTGTTTAAGGTAGAGGAACATATCAATTATTTTATTTGTGATTTATGCTGTCTGGGTATTATGTGAGAAATCATTCCCAACCTAGGTTCATGAAAATATTCTTTACATTTTTTCCTAAAAGATTTATAGTTTTGTCTTTCACACATTTTTACACATGTGAGTATTCTATTTTTAATTTTCCATATGGATAATGAATTGAATACTCCATCCATTCCTTTACCACTATTTCTTGGAGAATCTCTGTTTTGTTCTGTGGACTAATCCCACATTATTCTAATTGCTGCATATTTATTATTAATGCCTGCGTAGTAGGACAATCGTCCCCTGCTTCTTCTTTTCCTTCAAAAGAATCTTTGCTATTCTTCACCTTTCATTATTCCATATACATTTTTGAACCTCCTTGTCAAGTTCCAAAAAAGTAAAAGCATAAAAAATATATTTTAAACTTGTTGGAAGTTTTCACTGGAGTAGCTATGAATTTATGGATCAAAGTAAGGATATTTGACAACTTCACAGTATTGAATCTTCTTTTCCATGAACAAGTTAAACATAATCATTATTTAGGTCTTGAAAAATATCTTCCAATAATGTTGTGCCATTTTTGTCCATAAATGCCTTGAACAGCTTAGATTTTATTTCTAAGTATCCTACTTTTTTGTGTTTATTATATATATAGGATTCTTTTACAACTTACATTTTTTCACTTTTGGCTGGTGAATAAAAATCTAATTGACTTCTATGAGTTGATTTGGTACCCAGAAAATTCGCTAAAGTTTTATTCACTATGATAATTTATCTTTAGATACTTTGGCTATTGTTTTATATACAAACATAAAGTCTCCAAATGACTTACTTTGATTTTTTTCTTTTCAGTTTTAGTGCTCCCTACTTTTTTATACTTAACTGCATTTTTATTTTATCATACATCGCTGGTTAGGTCAAACAACAGAGCTTATTAGTGATTTTGTTATAAACCACTAACTGCATTCAAACTTCTCTAATTATGCTTGCTAAAAAAATAGTCTTTATTAGGGTAAGGAAATCTGTGCCTATTCCAAGTGTTTTTATTTAAGCGTGAAAATTTGTTGAATTTAGATTCTTTGGCAACTCAAGATAAACATAGAATTTGTCTCTTTTACACTGCTAACATGGCAAATTCAATCAATTACTTTCTTGAGATTGAACCCACCTTGCCTTATTGTTATAAGACCATTTTAATCACAGTATAAAATCTTTTACCACAGTGGATTTAGTTTGTTAATATTTTCTTCAAAATTCTTATATGTAAAATCATGAGTAAAATAGTCTAAATTTTTCTTTTACTATCTTTGTCTTGTTTTAATTGGAGATTAAACGAATTAGAGTGTCCTTTCTTTTTGTATTTTCTGGCACAGCTTTGGAGTTATGTGTATGTTCTGGTATTTTCTTTGTGGGCAGGCTTTCAACACTTTATTAAACCCTTTAATGTTTAGGGAATCATTCTACTTTCTTTTTTATCTTGAGCCAGCTTTGGTAACATACTATGCTAAAACTGTTTCCATATAATCAAACTTATCCAGTTATTTGTATAAGACTATTCAAAATATTCACTTATTTTTTTATCTTGTGCATTTTTGTTGTTTTAAATAAAAGTTAAAATTGCATATATATATGTATGTATATATATATATATATATATATATATATAATCTTAAGTGTATTGCTTGATGAAATTTTACATACGTATATAACAGTGTAACCACCACATAGATCAAGATATGGAACAATTTCTAGCAACCAAAAAAAAATCCCTTTTGCCCCTTCCCAGTTCATACCATTCCAGAGGTAACTATTCTGACTTTGATCATCACAGATTAGTTTTGCCTATTCTCACACTTTAGGTGAGTGGAGTCATGTAGTGGTCTGTGTCTGGTTCCTTTTTGTGAACATTGTATATATGAGTCACTAAGATTGTTATATAGCAGTGGCTCATTCCTCTTCATTGTTGTGTACTATTCCATTGTGTGACTAGAATGATTTCATACCATTACATGAATGTATTTATTCATTTAATTTTGACAGGCATTTTGATTGACTGTAACTTGAATCTTATATGCAAAAATATGTTATAAATATTCTTGTTTATAATCTGTGGTAAACATTAGCTCTCGTATCTTTTAGATACAGACCTAGGAACAGAATTTATGGGTCACAAAGTAGGCTAGTATTCAACTTTAGTATATACTGCCCAGCAATTTTTATAGCAATTTTACAAAATTATACTGCCACTAGTAAAATGAGAGAGTTTCAACTGCTCTCCATTCTTGCAAAATAAGAATTTTTGCATTCATTTTTATTTCAGTCATTGTGGTATGTGTAGTGGCTCTCTGACTATCTTTTAAACTTTTTTTTAACGTTTTATTTTCTTTTTTAAGAGACAGAGAGGGACAGAGCACGAGCAGGGGAGGGGCGGAGAGAGAGAGGGAAACAGAATCCAAAGCTGAGCGTCAGCACAGAGCCCGATGCAGGGCTTGAACCCACGTACACGACATCATGACCTGAGCTGATGGATGTTCAACTGACCAAGCCACCCAGGAACCCCGTCTCCTACTATGTTTTAAATTTCTGCATATATGATATTATGGCTCCCCTTCATTATTATTATTTAATGTTATTTTTTTAACTTGATTAATTTCACCAGAAGTTCATACATTTTATTAGTCTTTTCATAGAACTAGCTTTTTAGTTCATTGTTAGTTTCCTATTTCATTACTTTTGGTCTTTGCTTTATAATTTTCGTCTCTTCTATTTTTTCATGGGCTTGTTTTGTTGTTCTGGTTTAAATGTCTTAAGTGGGTGTTTAGCTTATTGATATCATGACTTTTTAAATTTTCCAATATGTATACTTACATTGTAACAATTTTTCTTCTAGGTACTGCTTTGTTTCCATCTCCCAGGTTCTGCGGTACAGTTATCTTTCAGTTCTAAGTATTTTTAATTTCTCTTTTTATGCCCCCTTTGTTCCATGTGTGATTTTAATTTTAAAATTTATGGAGGTTTTTAAAAAGACACCTTTTCATGTATCATATATTTGTACTGTGGCCAGAGAATGTGATTTTGTGTGAACCTAAGCTTTTAAAGTTTATACTGTTTTTTTAATGTTTTTTTAAATAATTTTTGAACGTTTATTCAGTTTTGAGAGACAAGAGAGACAGAGTGCAAGCAGGAGAGGGGCTGAGAGAGAGGGAGACACAGAATCTGAAACAGGCTCTGAGCTGTCGGCACAGAGCCCAATGCGGGGCTCAAACTCACAAACAGCTAGATCATGACCTGAGCCGAAGTTGGATGCTTAACTGACTAAGCCACCCAGGTGACCCTATGGTATTTTTTATAGGGGACCTCCTTTATGATAGGCAAAGAGTGAAGGTGAGCAATCAGTGTACAGGTGTGGCCTGGACAGGGGATGCATGAAATGTTAACAGCAGGAGTAGTTGACACAAAAGATTTGAAGAATAGAGAAGGTATAGGAGATACAAACAAAGTTTCAGACCAAAATGACTAGGAGAAAGATGGAACATTGTCGAAAATGGGAAAAGAAATTGTGATTCGATTTGGTTAAAGGGCTAGAAGAATGTAGAACTCGTAATGTCAAATGGGTAGCTGAAAATCCAAGACTGGGCCTCAGAATGAGGTTGACATTTGAAATTTGCTATTTTAGTCATCTGTGTGGGGCAATAATTAATAGGAAACAAGTAATAGGAAATGCGGGTGAGGGGAAGAGAAGCGCAGATTAGCCAAATTATGGAAAGAGCCTAAATGTCCATCAACTGACAAATGGATAAAGAAGATGTGGTTTATATATACAATGGAATACTACTTGGCAATAAAAAGAATGAAATCCTGTCATCTGCAGCAATGTGGACAGAACTGGAAGGTATTATGCTGAGTGAAACAGGTCAGTCAGAGAAAGACATATATCATGTTTTCACTCATATGTGGATCTTGAGAAACTTAACAGTAGACCATGGGGGGAAGGGAAGGGGGAAAAATAGTTACAAACAGAAAGGGAGGGAGGCAAACCATAAAAGACTCTTAAATACAGAGAACAAACTGAGGGTTGATGGGGGAGTGGGGGTATGGGGGAGAGGGGAAAATGGGTGATGGGCATTGAGGAGGGCACTTGTTGGGATGAGCACTGGGTGTTGTATGTAAGCAATGAACCATGGGAATCTACCCCAAAAACCAAGAACACACTTCATACACTGTATGTTAGCCAATTTGACAATTTTGATTTTCTTTCATTATTCAAAATCATCTTACATATTTACTAATTTCTATCTCAACCCCATTTAAGCCAAAACATAAAATGTTCCTCCTAAATGGAATTTTACCACCGCATACGGTGATTCCACACTCTTTTGGCCTAGTACTCAAAGAACAAATATTATGTACAATTCAAGATTTATGGTTGTATACAAAAACATTCTGACTTCTGAATTCCATATTTGGAACCATATGGAACACATCAGCGTAAAAATCCAAAGCTGGAAAGAAGTGAAGAAAATGGAGGGATGGTAGTGGCAGCAAGTTCAATGTATGGAGCAATGATCAATGCAAGGTAAGCATAGGACTAGGGACAAAGCGTGGGCATGAGACAGCTGCTTTCATGTTCCATGCCTTGATATTTATGCCAGGGGTCTTAACTCTCTGTACTAGTACACTATAGATGCCAAACAAACATTGAACACAGCAACAATAAATCTGAAAGCAGCCCAAACTTGGCAAAGCAACTCATTCTATTTCAAGAACATCTTGAATCTTACAGATTTATTTTGTCATGTAAATTTTCTACTTAATTTTAAAATATTATTGGGGCACCTGGGTGGCTCAGTCAGTTAAGCGTCTGACTTCCACTCAGGTCATGATCTCAAGGTTCCTGAGTTTGAGCCCCGTGTCAGGCTCTGTGCTGAGAGCTGCTTTGGATTCTGTGCCTGCTTCAGATTCTGTGTCTCCCTCTCTCTCTGCCATCGCCCACTCGCACTCTCTCTCTCTCACTCTCAAAAACAAACATTAAAAAAATGTTTTTAAGTAAAAATGTGGATCGGTTTAACCTTAAAAATGTTGAACAATCTTTAAAAAATATATATATATGTATATATAATATATATATGTAAAATATATATATATATTAAAAATTGTTTTACATATATATGTATGTATATGTATATAATAATACATATACTATTTACCTAGGGGGCACCTAGGTGGCTCAGTCAGTTGAACATCTTACTCTTGATTTCAGCACAGGTCGTGATCCCAGGGTCATTGGATCAAGCCCTGTATCAGGCTCTGCACTGAGCGTAGAGCCTACTGAAGATTCTGCCTGTCTTCCTCTGCCCCTCTCCCCTGCTCACTCTCTTTCTTAAAAAAAAATATTATATATATATGTGTGTGTGTGTGTGTGTGTGTGTGTACATAAAATTTACCTAGAAGAAGCTTACTTAATTTTTGCTCTTTTAACTTAGCAAAACTTAGTATAAGCAATTTAAAATTAAAATCTTAAATCCAACCTCTTACGGAAATTTTTATTACATGAAACAAAATAAAACAGAACTGTGGAACATGACTGAGTTCTGAATTGCCACCATGTACATTGCCATTTTCTGTACAAGAACCATGAAGAAAGAATATTGACTTCAAGGCACTTAGACCTTCAGATTGAAGGTGATCTTTGAATTGTTAGAAACCTCAAGTCTTTTAGCTTATTTTAATATTTTTAGATCAAACTTGCCTTTAAAGCATGCAGGCACAATTGGGTAAACTTATCTATATCTCTCTGTATGAGTTACTAGATATGCATGCATATACATCTAAAGATGGGAGAGATACTTTTTTTGTTACCTTGAAGTACTTATACTATGTTCATTTATTCAACTGTTATTTACTGAGACCTCATGACAAACATGTTGGGTATTCAGAGGTGAGAAAAGGGAAGAAGGAAATAAACAAGTACACAAATAATAATTTGAAGTGAAAATCCTAAGGAGGAGACTAACTTTGATAAGTTTCTGGGGGGAAGCCCATCTGATAGATGAGAAAGGTGCATACAGGCTGATCCAGAAGAGGAGCCCGGGTAAATAGGTGGCTCAATGTGAAGCCTCGAAAGCAGACCCCTACTCAGGAGGCCAGGAGGCCAGGCACGGTGCGTGAGGAGGCACCCCAGCAAGGTGAGAGCAGCCAGCTACAGCCAGACTATGTGTGGCCTCATAAGCTGGTGAGAGGCTGGGCTTGTATTTGAGGGAAGTGGGAAGCCTCTGAAGAATTTTAAAAGACTCCATAATTTACATGTCTGCCAGATTCCATCCAGCGCAGCAGGAAGGATGGATTGGAAGCGTGCAGAAGACGGAGAGGACTCCATTAGGAAACGACTGCAGTGTCCGGGCAAGGATGCAGCCCAGACCACGAAGACGGCTTCGGACATAGAAACACATGGATGAGATACTCGTTAAAGGCACAATCAACAGTACTCATTAACAGATTAGATGTGGGGGATGAGGAGAAGGGGAAAAAATCAGGAATAATTCCCAGGTTTCTTGCTTGAGTAACTGGGTGTGTAGGGTGGCTCCCTTTACTAAAATGATGGAAGTCTGGAAAAAGAAATCAGTTTCAGGAGAGAAAATCAAGCGTTTAGGCTGTATTCGTTACACTTCAAATATCTAGAAGAGATACAAATGAAAAAGTCAAGCTGTCAGTAGCACACAGTAATCTGGAACTAAGAAGAGGTGCAAGCTATGAATATAAATTTGGGAATTCTTAGCATAGAGATAGTTACAGCCACATGAATAGATGAGATGCTGTTGAGAGAGTAGACAGTGAAGAAAAAGAGGGCCAACGATGAGCCTCAAAGAATCCCTACACTTTTAGAACAGGCACCGGAGGAAAACCTCCAAAGGCCAAAGGAGGAAGAAAACTAGGAGAGGAAATGCCGTAAGTCACAGGAGCATGTCGAGAAAGAGCTGTCTACTGGGCCTCATGCCATAAGGATGAAGACAGAAAGGCTCACTTTGGAATCTGGAGACCACTGACCAAGTTGGTAGGACCACGTACAACTTCTTTGGGAAAGCAGGCCTTGACTGGAATAGAATGATGAACAGTAGTCAGGACCATGTTCACGACGTCTGTGATGGAACTTCAACGATGGTGGAACGTTTTGAGTCCAAATGGAGTAAAAAAGCACGGATAGTGATCCTAAAATTAACATGCTCAGAAGAAGAGCATACATTTATCCAACACCTTCTAGGTTTCTGTCATTGTACCAGGTGGCTCCTGTATGAAAAAAGCTAGGTGGCCAGCTGTCCTGACATGTTGCCATGTATGGGAAAAGGCTCTGGGCGAGCCACCAGCCAGACACAGCTCCACAACACCCACCCACAGAGGCATTTGCCTACTGTGGGCCGGGCGCTGTCATGGGTATTAGAAATATGACATTGAGTAAATTCTTGCCCTGAGGAATTCATAGGAAGGGAGACATAAAGAGGTAATTATAAAGCAATGTGACTATTTTTATATATTTAGGATGTATTGTGTACACAGAGCATTCAAGGGGAGAAGAGATGTTTGGAGTGGGAAGTCAGGGTCACAGGAAGCCTTCTAGAGTAGTTGATCTCCGAATAGAGGTTAAGGTGGACAGCCTTACAGAAGGTGGAGCACAGTCAGGAGGAAAGAGATTATTTGGACAGAAGGGATAGGGCAGCCTTAGTGAGACACAGACGCACTGTGTCACCTGTGGGTTAATTGAAGTATTTTCAACTATGGAATAAGGTGTAAGGTAAGAAAAGGAAGGGAAAATTTAGCAGGGGCCGGAACCTGAAGAATCATTCTATGTCACAATAAAAGGATAGTATACTATCCTATGAGGATAAAGGTATAGAGCACTCAAAATATTTCAAATAGGGAGGGACATGCTATTCAGATTTGTGTTTTAGATAGATTGTTCTGGCAGCTTTGTGGAGATGGATTTGAAAATGATAAGACTAAAGTCCAAGGGAACAATTAGGAGGCTGCTTCAGTAGTTTAGTGAAAGATGATCAGAGATTGAATTATAAATGTGGTAAGGGGATGGAGAGGAAGGGATTGATCTAAGAAATATATATGAGCTGAAACAGAGATCACTTGATGACCAACTGGATGTGAAGAAAAGGGAGACAAGAAAATCAATGGCTCCACAAGTGAAATAGAAAATATAAGAAAAGAAGCAGGTTCGGAGAAATTATGAGTTCAGTTTTGGTCCCACTGATTTTAAAATGCATGGAAACATGTGAGTGAATATATCAAGAAGGCAGCTGTGTGTAGGAGTCTGAAAATCACTGGAAAGGGGGTAAGTCCTAGATACCATTTTTAAAATCAGTTTCATTGAGATGTAATTCACATACGAAAATTCACTAATTTTATACCTGGTGAGTATTAATAAATGCATACAGTCACGTAACCACCACCAGAGTCAAGATACAGAATATTTCCATCAGCCCCCCGAAGTTCCCTCCTGCATTTTGGAGACATCATTTGGAGTCATCCATAAAATGTGATAGCTGGAGCCATGGGAGTGGATGAAGCCACATAGAGCGGGTATGCAGAGTAACAGTAGCAATGGGCCTTAATGTATAGGAGCAGACAGAGTACGAAGAAGGGTACAGATCATTCTGTGAAGGGAACCAGGAGAGAAAACCGAGGTTAGATAAAGAGGAAGTGGCCAACAGTGACAAGTAGAACAGCACACAAACTAGGGTAAGTTCTCTTTAAAAAAAAAAAAAAAGGCACTGCACTGGTCAATTGGATCAATAGAGACCTTAAAGAGGTCAGCTGCCGTAAAGTGATGGAAGTAGACGATCCCTTGCAGTGGGTGGAGGAAGTGAATGACAAGAGAAAATAAGACAGCAATACAGAGAGGATTTTATGAAAAGAATATGGATGAGACTGTAGCTGGAGGAAAGTCCGGTGGATTTATGAGAAGAAAATCCTGAACCTGGAGTTAGAGAGTCAGGTTCTCAGAGCCCCTTGTTTACCACTTACGAGCTGTGTCATCTTAGATCTCAATTTATCTGGGCCTGACTCGCTGTCTGTAAAAGAAGGCAGCTTAATCAGATAACCTCCATGGTCCCTCTGGTTCTGATTCTGTGGCACTGTGCGAGTATCCAGCAACACAGACACAACTGGGGACCCTTCCAAGAGCAATTTCAATGCACTGGTAGGGGTGGTGTGAGTTGAAATGTGAGTAAATAACCCTGTGAAGAGACGTGCCTACAGAGATCCTGGAGAAATGGAAGCAGGAGGACCCATCTTCTAATGTCATCGTGAGAAAACATTTTGAGGTCCAGATGGGGCAGAACCTGACCAGACAGGATCAGTGTCAATGAACTGCAGAAGAAGAACTAACATTTATTCAACACACAGTAAATGTCAGTAACTCTGTGAGGTGTTTCATGTATGGAAAAATCTAGATGGTCAGCATTTCCCCTGTGTCAGGTTATCTCTACCATTTATGGAATCATTGCAGGTACCGTTGTAGGTTATGCATAAATGTATATCATACTCAATCTTTAAGAGCAAAAGGGAAATGAATAGGTTCCTCCAAATATTTTATTCAAAACAAAGACTCCATAGCAAAATTAGATTGATAATTATAGGATTTTGGCACAAAGAAAACATTTTTCACAAATTCCAAAAGCATTATGCAGAAAAAAACGGGGTTGACATTCAGATCTTTTGTCTTTAATTCCAAATTTCTCCATTACGTGACAGCTACCTGCTATTATTCTTCTTTCAAGTGTCATGTGCCTGTCTTTCATCCATTTCTTAGATCACATGCGTTTATACAATGCTTATCCCTCCCTAGATTATATCTAAACCCCTTTTAAATAGGTAATCTAGTCCCAACCAAAAAAAAACATTCTTTTCAGTCTTGGAAATATTCATTCCAGTGTCTACCAATACCCTTATGTGATCACAAGTCACAGTCCAGAAAAAATTCTAATCTTGCTCTTGACAATATCTGTGTATCCAGGTTTTATTATCTCCCGTGGTCTTCTTTTCTCTTCTGAAGTCTCAATCCTCAGCCAGAAGAAGAGATGAAAATACCACCTATATCACTAAGTGCTTCATTCCTACCTAGGACATCTAAGTCAATAGACATACATGTCAGACATCTTTTTGTGATAAAATGTATTCCCACATGGCATACCTGTCTTTTGGCAAAGACTTATGTAATAACTTCTCTCTTACCTACATGGTAAAAAATTTACACAACACTCATGCAAAGTCACAGAAGCTTAACTTGACTAACAAAAGAATGTGAACAAATTAATTTTTATGACATGACTTTTTCTTGCTGATGCATTATTTGGGGACTTTTTTTTCGTAAAATTCCATGTATGATAGATAATTTTCTATGTCAAGTCCAAATAATATGGCCTACTGTACATTTTTCATTATAGAGGATATCAGAAAGGAAGAGAGCACATGAAATTTTATGACTTTAATAGTATAATGAAGAAAAAATAATAACAATGGATGAAAATGTCAAACAAATTAGTGAACTTTTGAAACACAAAGGAAATATATATAAATGAATCCTTATATCTGATTGATTAAGGACATTGCTACAAGGTCTCATAAGCCCGGCTTAATAAGGAGGTACCCTTCTAAAAGAGTCACTTTTAACTCGAGGTATCTCAGTGCTTAAAAAACACTATTGTAAGAATTACAAGTAAGAAGTACTTTTCAAATATTTTATACATTATTCTATGTAAGTGCAGGATGTAGTTCAACTTTATCATTAAGATTTTAGGTATAATTAAATACTTGACCATCCCTTAATGATAAATTCTCTAAGCAAATAACTCTAACCAAATTAACGTGTAAAGACTATTTATACGTCCTCCCTTATTAAAAAAAATTTCACCTCAAATGGTATTATAATACATAGCAATTTAGGAATATCAGAAAACATAAGCCAGGAACAGATGAGAAGGAACAAGCACATTCCTTTCCACAATCTACTAGAAACAAGAGCCTCATTTTGCTTGATTTTTAACGAACACATCACCACAATCACTCGCACGCACACACACACACACACACACACAAATACAGTCATTTTAAATCAATTTTATGCACCATTTAAATCGAACATGAATATACAAACTCCTCTATATGTGCTAAGCATAGAAAAATTAAAAAAGGGGGAGAGGAATAATTTTCTACATAAACGGATTTCTAAAATTCTCATTCATAAGCATTTTAAAAATAAGACCTTTTCGGGACAAGTGGATAAATTTGAATATGGACTTCTTATAGATGATATTATAGATCCACTAGATTTCTTTAACCGATTTAGTTAATTGCCTTAATTAATAATGTTGTGGTTAAATAGGAAGGTGTCCTTATTCTTAGAAAAATAATGATGTCTGAAACTCACTTTCATGTGGTTCAGGTTAATAAAAAGGTTGCAGAGAGACAGAGAGACAGAGAGAGAGAGAGAGAGAGAGAGAGAGAGAATAATGTGACAAAATGTTCATATCTGGTATATCTGTGATACGGATACACAAACACACATGCTTTCACGGTCTTATTCCTTTAGCTTTTCTGTAGGCTTAGACATCTCATGAAATAAAAAGTTGGAAAAAACAATTCATTTCATATGATCCTAACTACCAAGAGAAACTATTTGATCCAACACGTGAGCCAGGAGCCATTATCAAAGCTATGTTCTTGCAGCTGTCCTCATCAGTTGGAAAGGACTTCATTTATTTAAATGAGAGAGAGGTGCAGATTTCCTTGGAAGGAAAGAAAGGGAAGCAGCTTCAAAGTTTGGGAGCTTGCCTGTCATGCAGATGCCACATTTCAGGAGGATGGGCTCTGTGTCAGTCTTCCCGGCTCTCCCCTACCAGCTGACTGATGGCTATCTGCAGGGACATGCAGGGGGGCCTCCAAGAGGGTGTGAGTGCAGAGACAAGATAAGGAAAATGCAGTGACCCCAAACTGAAGGGAAATGGATCTCCCTGGGGTCTGCATTTGGATGGATCTCCAGATAGGGGCAGGTAGGGAAGTGGAAAAGAACTCTTGGAAACCAGGTGATAAAGCATAAAGAAATTATAATAAAATGAACCATCCTCTGCTCAGCTTCAAGGACTGATGACTTCTAAAACTATTTCATTGTAAATGAACTTATTTTTCATACTCGTTATGGCAAAGAAGGCATGAAACCACTCTTAAACTAAGAAAAAAAAATCCACTTTAATTGTGAAACCCAAAACCAGACAGTGAAGACTTGGGGATATTTAAGGGGATGCCTTTTAAAGGAACGTTGGGCACGTGATGCTTAATAAATGTAGCGGCTTTTACAAAACCCTGTTGTGAGAAAATATTTTGCTCACTACCCAGAAGACAAAGAGAAACAGTGAGTGTTGACAACATGGTATTATAAAGCCGCCCCTACCCAATTTGTTATCCACAAATATATATATTCTTTTTAATTTACTCTAAGCCAGCATGTTGGCCCATTGCATCTTACTTTTATGTCATTATCTCTCTGCCATACACACAAGTCATAGCTGGGGACTTCAACTCGCGGTAAAGCTATGCTGAGATTCCAGATCTCAGTGGTGCTGGCAAGAGTGCTGATCTCTTCAGTCATAGAGAAGACAATATCCTAGGGAGACTGGAATTAGTCCTATTTTGCACCATTCAAGCCAAAATGCTGCTTATCAAGAAGCAAGTAATTGCTGGCTAATGGCTATGGGGGGAAAAACACCACTGCATTTCAATCTACGCATCTCTCGGCACATGACAATAAATAAGGCTGCAGAAAGGGTAAACATGAAGTGGCAACAGTTTCTTGAGGAGGTTAAATAGCAAACATTAAAAAGGCAAGTTACCTCATCCGACTGGGAGGGACTGATTCTGGGCATTGGCGATACTTGGGGAGTTTTCAACTGCGTGCTGTTGCTATCTGGCACGAGCTCTCGGTGGACCGTTTGGATGTGGTTCTGGAGTTCACTTTCAGATTCAAACTTAACGTTGCAGCTAGAACAGCGCGTCTTCAGTCCCCCCGCCTTGCCTTTACCCTCAATGGCACTCAGATTCTCATTCTGGCCCAAGCCCGGTCTACTTGTGCCGGGAGGGATGTTGATGCCTGGGCTGCCGCTCTTACTGAGACTGACACAGCCAGCGCACAGACCATATGGCAGGCCATTGATGTCAAGCTTCACCAGATCTTGCTTGGAACGGAACTCTTTGAGGCAAGACGCACACTTGTACAGTTTGGGGACATGCTGGCCACGCCCCGTGGTCTGGACTGCAGACCCATTCCCTGTCTTTTGCATGTGGAATGTCCCGTGGATTTTGAGTTCTAAGGTGGATGTCACTGTCTGCATGCAGACCACGCAGCGAAATCCCGTCAGGGAATTGCGCAAGTCAGGGTGCATTTGACAATGCTCCAAAAACTCCTCTTCGCTCTGGAGAGGCATCTTGCAAATCCGGCAGTTTCCAGTATCAAGACTCTTACTGTGCGTGACTTTGTGTTCGGTAAGAGTTAAAAGGGAGGGAAACCGCTCCCCGCAAATAGGGCACATGTAGTGTTTCACAGGGCCCAAGTGGGTCTGCATATGTTCACGGAGGCCGTTCTCAGAGAAGAAGGTTCGAGAGCACACGTTACACTTGTAATTCCCTTTAATGAGCTCGGCTTTCTTCTTCACGATGGCACTCTCTCCGGGTCTGATGTTGTGGTCTCGGAGCTGGTGGTTCTGCAGCAGGGTCTCCATGGTGTAGGCTGCCCCGCAGATGTCGCAGCCGTACATGGGCTCCGAGGTGTCCACATCTTCTTCGCTCCCATCGTGACTGTTATGGGACTCCTGGCTGTTGGTCAGCAAGGTCTGCAGCTCCACCTCCTCCTTCTGCACTTGCTCGGAAGCCCCGTTCGTTCCACAGTTGGGAGTCTTGGTTTCAAACACGCAATGCTTCTCCCTCAAGTGCTTCTCCAGCAAAATGATCGCGTGGAAGGCTTTGCTGCAGAATTTGCAATTGTACTTCTTACTGTGAGTGGTGATATGACACTGCAGCTCCACCTCGGTGCCAAAAGACTCACCACAGAAGATGCACTTGTGCACTTTCCCTTGATTTTCCAGGTGGTTGTGTTTCACGTGGAGTTGTAGGTCAGTCTCATTGCGGAAGTCCCAGTTGCACGATGTGCACCTGTAGACTTTCTTTTCATTGCTGTGCTTTACGGCCAAGTGGAGCTGAATGGAGACTTTTGAGTCGAACACTTCCTGGCAGAGGGTGCACCGGAAGAAGACAAAGGTGTGCATGTCCAGCAGGTGTTTCTGAAGGTCGTCCACTGATGTGAACTGCTTATCGCAACTCTCGCAGATGTAGTATGTTGAGGTGATCATAAAATGGATGGTAACATGCTTCAGCAAGGATTCTTGGTTGGGGAATTCCTTGTTGCACTGAGGGCAGGTCAATTTCGGAAGCACAGTGTCGAGATGAGTTTTTAGGTGAGTCTGAAAGCTGTCTAGGGACGTGTACTTAGCACCACACTGATTACAGATATATTCTCCAGCCGGACGTGCAGGCGCACCTCCCACTGCCTGCATCATCTTAAGAGACGTCTGCTCTATGGCCACGGGAGATAAGGGGCTCAAGGCCCTGGATTTCTTCCCATTGTGAATATAATTCAGGGCCAAGGGAATGTTTTTATGATTCTCTTTGATATGCTTGTTCAGTTTAAGAACGCTGTTGAATATCGGCGAATTCGTACAATAGGAACAAGAATAGACTTCGACTACTGGTTCTTTCGGAGTCCCAAGCACCGGAGACCCGAATCGGGAGCCGCTGAGGTCACAATGGACCTGCCTTATATGCTCTTCAAGGGAAGAGTCAGTGAGAAACCCCATGTAGCAATGGGGACAAAAGAATGCGTTGCTATCCTTAGCTGCAGGGTTCGCAAATCCGTGAGAACATCGGATGTGTTCCTGAAGAGTGTTGAGGTCGTTGACAACTTCGGAGCAGAAGTTGCACTGGTAGACTATGGCAGGCATGGCAGAGACGATCAGACCTGGGTCCTGAGCTTCATGCACTTGCTTAAGATGTTCATTTAGGTTATAGAGTGAGGGCAACACCTCCAAGCAATACTGACAAATATGGGCCTGTTCTGGCTTGTCTAAATGCATAGTCTTCAGGTGAATCTGCAGGACTGCCAGGCTCGAAAATAGCTGCTTGTTGCAGTAAATACAGCTGTAGGTAACTTTCGCTTGTTTACTAGAGGGAACGGTCATGTCAGGGGTTTGCTGGGCAGCCCGCTTCCTCCCTCGACTCTTTGGGATCGGCGGGGCGGCTTCCACCATGGTTGAGCTGTCCACGGAGAGGTTGGAATCTGGAGTCGTGCTGGACACCGAAGTGTAGCCCACGGTGACCAGGGAAGGGCTGTTGCTGTGGTTGCACGACTCGGGTTGCTGGTGACTGTCCATGTGGCTGTACAGTTCCTCAACCGTGTGGAAACTCTCAGAGCAGATGCTGCAAGAGTTCTTCTTCTCCCCGCCATGCACCTGCTCCATGTGGTTCATGAGGGACGTCTCCTCCACAAACAGCTCGTGGCAGTAGATGCACTGGAGGGCCGCTCGGTCCTCGTTTGGGGAGCACTCGGGGTGACACTCCGCGATGTGCTTCTGCAGGTCTTCTGGGAAGTCAAAGCCTTCCTCGCACTGACTGCACTTCTGAGTGTCCTTCATCTTCCAGTCCTCCATCCTGGAGCCAGACTGGGACCCGTCCTTATTTCTCTCGTGTACCTGCATGTGTCCGTGTAAGGAGCTAGAGGACAGGAACCCGCGGCGACAAATGGCACATTTATATGGCTTGTTGGACGTGTGAGTCTTTAAGTGGATCTTCAAGTGATCACTTCGGGAGAACGCAGCATCACACTCGCTGCAGTGGTACTTCTTGTCCCCCGTGTGGAGTTTGATATGGCGGTCTCGGCTCCGCTTGTGTTTGAACAGCCTACTGCAATAGGTGCATTTGAAAGGCAGCTTGTCACTGTGGCTCTGCTCATGGTGCTTTAGGTAGCTGAGGCGGCTAAAGGACTTGTCACAGAATTGGCATGGGTACGGGAGTCCGGGGCCGCCTTCTTCCTCTCCAAAGTCGCAACCTTCTCCATGGCTGGGGGAAGTCTGGTCCTTGCTGGAAGGCGAGGAAGCTGGCCAAGAGCACGTGGGATCATCTTCAACATCCACTCCATCTGCAACGAGAAGCAATGGAACGTTTTATCTTATGGGCTGAGCACTCGAGAACGGGTTTACAGTACCATTGCAGCAGGGACATACGGTCAGACTATCTAGAACCTGGCGGGGGTGGGGGTGGGGGTGGGGGGAATGGAGGACAGAACATTTGAGTGGAACACGTCCAAATCTGAACCCAAAGCTTTTATTCTACATTTACTTTTTACCGGGTTGTAAAATATAAGAAGATATTAAATAGCTCTATGTCTAAATTACCCCTTTTATTACTTGTTATCATTTTTCCTTAGGAGCAAGGTATATATTACGCATCGACAATTTTATTAAAACGCAGATTTTAATATATTTAATGTTTCTTCTGTATTCATTCTAAAATGATTTGCATATTATGTGAGCGTCTGAAGAACGAAATGAAAAGGGGAAATATTACAGGAATGATTTAAAATTAATGCAGTCAACCCAGATGTCTAATATTTAATAAAAAATTCCCTCTGCATTTTGCTTGTTTTTATATAAAAAAGGCAATTCTGAAGACCAAAATCTTTTTATGGGGTTCTTATTGATACAGACCTTATTGCTTTCAGCAAAAAAATATTAAAAAGTAAGCACATGAAGGAAGACAGAAAACACAATAATAATTACGTCTTGTGTAATGAAAGACAACCAGGATTTCTTCAATAACTGAAAGATTCGAACACCATAGGCCAGAAAATGGATTATTAAGTGTTAGGAGGGCACTGCTAGATATTACATGTAGCTGGGATCAGCCAGGATCAAGAAAAAATGAGAGTTTCACAAGGGCCAGATTGTAATACTGTATTTTGCTTGGAAAGTTCAAGAGGTGGCCCACCATTTCTTCCTTTTGCAAAAGCTTCAGCAGCATGAACTTCCTTAGCCAAACAGGACCTGCACTTTGAGGTGAGCAGAGACAAAGCGACTTGTGAAAAACTGGAAACAGGAAAAGTGATAAATGATTATGGTAAATGCTGAAAGATTTATGAGTAACAAAGAGAAGACAAACAAGACTGAAAGCCAGATATAACCTTAGCAAGTTATCCATAAAGTAACTCTACCTCCTATGAGGTGTTTTTTAACTCGGCGCTTGGCAAATGTGTGCTGATCTTTCTGTTGTTTTCTTAACATCCAAGTGGAAAATAAGACCTCCTCAAATAAGTTGTAAAACCCCCCTTTTTTTTGCTTTTCAAAACAATCTATCATTCAAGATGAGAAGAAACTGTAAAAGCTTTTCACTCTCCAAAAGAGCAAGGTTGTTCATAAATGCAGACAAAGACCGTCGAGGGGAGCCGGTGGGAACAGTGATTCTATCAGGATAACAAGGTCCAGTTAGAATACTCTTAGGATATTCGACTAAACCTCAATTTGAATATGATCAAATAAGTTTGTAAATTCTTCAAAGCTGAAGTTCACTAGCAAGCTATATTATTAACATAAAAGTAGAAACTGGCAAGCATTATGTAAACAAATTCCACGTCTGCTTTCTTTAAGGTAACAAGATTTTACTAGATTATCAACCTCTTGCTTATCCACAGGAAACAGATGAGGATCATTCCTTTCCTGCATCTAGAAACTGATGACAACACCATCTCACTATCAATGCCAGATGGCAACCATGTAACTCTGAGAAAACAACCAAACACCATTCCTGGATCCCTGCCCACTGCAACAAAGCCTCACAACACAAGTTGAAAACCGCATGATTTTGCATCCTCATTTATAGGAGTCTATAACCCAACATGTTTACAGCGTAAGAAAGGCCCTGGTAATTCTGGGTATGATTTAAATATAAAGTGGATACATAGAAAGAACATAGGCAGACAACTCAACTCACCATCGAACAGACAGAAAAAATGATTTTAGAAAATTCAAAACAAACTCAATGGTGATTCTAGCTATCCTTTTAAAAAACAAACTATAAGTCACTTAAAGACAAGTGTCCCTAAAACAAACCAAAGTTGTAAAATATTTCCCTTAATTGAAAACAATTGCTATTTATTAAATTTGCTCAGCAGTCTAGGTAAAAACCTGCTATATTTCACATTTACTCTTAGGCTTATGTCCTGTTGTTTCACTGAAAAATATTTTCAAACACATCATCTCATTTGTACAGTTGGGAAAACAGTGAATCAGAATTTGTCATGAATCTAGACTTGAAGAAAATAACTATTGACCCTGAAAATTTAGCAAGTGAACTTATTATTAAATTGCAGACTGTGTCCAGGCATGATATATTATTATACAAATGTACAAAGAATTACAGAGCAATAGACCATTATAAATAGTGTGCAATCCCCGACACCACTCTTAAATCAGGTTCTTGTCTGTGGGCCATGCCTGACTATACCTATTACATAACTGTTCTCTTAAGCTTGTAAATTTCAACATGTCAAGTGAGCCGAGGGTTAGGATCAAGTTTTTACTCAATCGGGTTTCAAGAGAGCTGGAAACCTTCTCTTCTCTCTCCGGTCCCTATTATTCGGTCTTGAGGGAAAAGAAAGTGAAAATCTGAGATGATGTGTCTTTGTAACTGAAGCACATGGAAAGAGTGTACAGGATTCATAAGGCTCAGGCTGGGGGATGGAACAGAGAAAAAAGTTTGAGCAGGGAATGCTGCTTGTAGAAAAATAAACGTTTCACAAAAGGCTGATTTCTATTTTAAAATCTAAAGTGTAAAAAACTCATTTGCTGACATACTATAAACAGATGTGTGCTCCCAGGGACACACAAGGAACTCACTGACAAAACTCCCATGGGAGTTGGTCCATGCTCTAAGGGGATCAGTGTCCCAAGACTTGTGCAGTGGCCCTGGTGTTTGCCAACATTCTCTGAGGTCTACCTAAGTCTTTGAGAGCTGCCCGTCCCCACTAACTTTGGCCTTTGGGCAGTCACAACACAAACTATGTTGAGGTGGCTCGTGTAGATGTCAACTATTTCAAGTTCTTTTTTCCCAGGGAAGAAACTGCAGAGGATTCTTTCAATGCCGGTTCCTGAATCAACTCAAACTTTTTTCCCCTTTCGGCACTAAGTGCTACTTACAGGAATGTCTCTCTGTGTTATGGCAGGTTTTCTGCATTTCAGTGTGAAGTACTTAACGTGTCCGTGCTAAATTTTAAGTCTTGGAATCAGTCACTTTACACTCTGAGGTGACTCTCGGAGAACTGTAGCTCTTACCGGCGGCGAGGGTGGGAGAAAAGAAAAAAAAAAAAACTTCGCTGGAAACCAGTTCCGTGGCCTAAAAGTCTATTTAAAGATGCAAATGTGTGTGCATAGTTAGTGCAGATGTTTTTCTACAGCAACTGTACTTGCTGAGTTTCACCATTTCCATAAAGCACATTAAAACAAGTGTGTGAACACTCTGAGATGAAAGTCTCAAACACTCCTGAGACTTTCAGTGGAAAGTAGAGCCGCCTGACTTTTCTCCAAGCAGACAGGAATGCCCATGATTCAGCAGCCTGAGTAAATAAAAGAGGTCCTTATTTCCTAATTTTGCTGGCTGGCCACACTGCAGCAGCCTCTGTGCTCCTGCCAAAGGGGATGCAGAATTGGAACTACACCCAGCCGCTGAAGGCCTGTCTTTGTTAGCCAGCCAGGCTTTCCCGACCATCTTCTGGCAACAAAACTGCCATATCCTGCAAGGAAGACCTCCATCTCGGGCTTGATGGTTCTCCAGTCTGCCCAAAAGGACGAAACAACAGATTTCGCTGGGTCTGTGTCGGAGGAGGACAGCTGGAAACTCAGTTAGCAGCAGAGCAACACCTGTTCGGTCATATTTATGGGGGAAAAGTGCTCACTAACAGAAAAGTGAAGTCATCCTAGAAGAAGGTATTCCACAGAAAAAAGGCACCGGAGCACAAAGTTCCTTTGTGATCCAAGCCACCGGCCCCTTGTGTGCCAACCTGGAGAGGAGAGAGCAGAGACTGGATGTGATTTTATCCTGGCTGCTGGGGAGGAACAGGCAAGCGCACCCGAGAGGTGCCGACTGGTCACCAATCAGGGACCCAACAGTCTCAGTTTACAGCCTGCCAGCTGAGAAATGCCGAGAGTCCTGGCCACTCCTTGCTTTCAAGTCTAACTGGAGTAGCCAATTAAAAAAAAAAAAAGATCAAAGAAGGAGGAAGAGAGGATGGGCAGAAAGGTTTGGGGTGATGCCAAAGCTGATCTTGAACCATTAAGCATGTCCTAGTGTAAGATACATGCCTTTTGAGGGCAGGGACCGAGCCTTTCAGAACATTGACTCTGTAACAACATGGACCATCCAAAATTATTAAGGCGAGAATAAAATAACAAGGTGGAGTGAATCACTGTCAATGGTAAAGAAATTATCCGAAGCTCTGAAGTTCTGGAAACTTCTGATACTTTTAGTTCTTCTTAGGGCTGGGCCCTCGAGAAACTGGCTTACTGATATCCTTTGGCTACCTGAGCTCGTTCATCGTAACGGCAGAGTACTCTCTAAATTGCACTTCAGGGACTCAGTATCATGTGTGTTCAAGTGCCACACAGCAAGGCTCCTTAACAGGGACAGGATTTACATCAATGGTAACTTTTCCAGGGAAGAAACGCACACATAGTGACAGGTCTGGTGTAATGACAACAGGGCAATGACTCAGAATGTGAACGGAAAGTCAAGAGTCTGGAGTTTTATTTCTAGCTTCATAACTGACTTAGAGAGTGACCCGGCCAAGTCGTTTAATCTGTCCCTGCCTAGGTACTTCACCTGCAATATGAAGATAATAATTCTTGCTCCTTACCCTCTGGGGTGTTACAGAGATTAGCGAATGTTTCTGGGGCACCTATCATCCCTAGAAGAAAAGCTGCATATGTAAACAAAAAGATTTATATGTGGTGTGTGCATTTATGCTTCCGCATATAAAATTCTATGTATATAGTATAAACAGATTTTAACATTTTCTTTCCTTTAATGAAACCACTGGAATATTTAAGGATTGGCCCGATGGAAATCTACAGTGCCTTAAGCATTGTACATTCAGCCATCAAGAAAATAAAACATAAATAGTTGGTGGTATCTAAAAATTAATGGACCATAAGTCCATGCTGACTTTGTTCCAAGTAAGTTATCGTACAGAAGATATAATCTTGGGTCTTTACAGACAGATAACCTTGGAACAAGTATTGTGCTATGTAATTCTGAAGCCAAGAATGTAATTTTCAGAGTACCTCTCTTCATAGAACACTAGCAATACAGTCACTGCATTACTGAACATCAAAATAAGTTCATTTCAAAGATGATTTTTTAAGCGTGGAACAATAGGTTAAAACACAAGACCAGAGCAAATTTCCACCTTATCTCCTCCATCAGCTTAAAATGATTATGTCTGTCAGCACAGACACTATTGGAGCAGTTCTGAACTTTCATATTAAGAAGAGTTCACCGTCCTTTTTTCATTCATTAGTTGCCTGAGCCACCTTACGATAAACTGAGAATCCCAAGGAGAATATATAGTTGGCGCACAAAGACTAAGAGAAGTTAGGCACCACTCAAAGAGAACAGTATCTTGACACGTGTGTTTACCAGACACAGGTAACATAAAGATATTCCTCATGTTAACCTGGTGCTATCACAGTAACAATTTTACACCACCATATGTAAAAGCATCTAACCAAATTACACAATACATTTTTAAAGCAATGGTTCTGATGGCTAAAGATATGGTCATTCTAAATAAACCATTACACACGATTACACAATTGCTTCCTTTCATTCTCAATAGAAATATCAACAGTTTTAGAAAAGCTGCAATTTTAATGATAGAACTTTCGTACTTTCTGCAAAAATCAACAGCCCCGCATTAAATTCACTTCGTTGTCATAAAACTTATTTAACTACTTGAAAATGAATACTCTTTACTGGGTGTTCAAAAGAGAAATGTAAACTTTAAATTTATTTATAATTCACAGATGCTTTTAAATTCTGTAACATTCCAAATTGTTCTAGAAGGACCAATTAAATGCATTAACAGTTAGGTTATGAGGGAAAAGAGTGGTCACCCATTAATGACAGCAGCTGTGGGGAGCAGGAATTGGTGGTGCACAGTTTTCACCACAGTATTAAGATGAATTCCAGCCATCAGAGCTCACTTTCAATGAAAAAAGAGGCTCACTTTCCCCAACAATCCTTTAGCGCTTCTTCAGATGAGCCAACATAAGAGATAAGAAGTTGTTATCACCCCTCCTTTGCCCTCGGTGGGTCTTTATATCCACGCTGTCTCTTTCGCCAGACACATTTCTATTTCGTGTGCAGAGAGAAGTACAAATGTTTTGCTTACTGTTGCTTAAAGTTCACTTGAACAGACGGAGCTCAATGAATTCCATCTTCCGCAGCCAAATTAAACAGAAAACAGTGCATTCTTAAGCAGTTCACACTTAACTCCACCTCTCAAATCAGAGGAAAAAGCTGACGCGAAACCAGTTAAAGAACGAACAGTCATCTCCCTCACGGAAATCGAGACCTGTTTCTGAAGCCAGACAGAAGGAAAGTGGTTTCCATTTACGTGGGGGGGGGGGGGGGGGGTGAGAACTGCTTTACTGTTTCTATCCTTTGGCTTACTTAAAAACATATATAACTAATGATAAGCATCAACCTCTTGGCGTTCAATAATTGGCAATCATGTATCACACATCTGTTTACGGTGCTGCGATGGAAGCATTCTATATTATTCAACATGCTTCTCTTTCCCTTAATAATGATAGACATCATCACAGTGAATTTTCCCAAGTCGGCTCTCTTTTTATCTCTACTATTTTGAGTTAGAAGGTCAGTTTTAGTGACTTTCTTGTCTAGTATTTATACATGACCTCACACCACAAGGAATTTGAAGCAGTTCTTCATGGCTTATTTTGTTCATTCATTTATTTAACCAGCATTTATTAAGCACCTACTATGTGTTTGGGTCTGATATTTGCTTGTGCACTCTAGGAATTACTTATTTTTTTTAAGTTTTGGCTTCCTTATCTATAATATCAGAAAAATGCCAGCCTGCATCATAGTTAATATCATAAGAATCAAACACGACATTGGATAAAAGAGCTTTCTAAATTTTTACAATATAAAAATGTACTAAATTGTTACTACTACTATGAAAGTCAAAGTCACCTTTAGGTTATAACTGGTAAGTGTGGTAATAATACAAAGGAAAACAAATTAACTATCATTTAGTTGTTGCCTTTTTCACAATGAAATTCTAATACTTTTAAAGGACTTAACAGGCATTATTTGTTTAAAAATAGAAAATAAGGCGCACCTGAGTGGCTCAGTCGGTTGAGCATCCAACTCCAGCTCAATCATGATCTCACAGTTTGTGAGTTTGAGCCCCATGTCAGGCTCTGCGCTGACAGCTCAGAACCTGGAGCCTGCTTCAGATCCTGTGTCTCCCTCTCTCTCTCTGCCTCTCCACTGCTCACACTAAGTCTCTCTCTCTCTCTCTCTCTCTCTCTCTCTCTCAAAAATAAACATTACAAAAAATTTTGAATAGAAAATAAATAAAAATGGGGCGCCTGGGTGGCTTAGTCAGTTAAGCGGCCGACTTCAGCTCAGGTCATGATCTCACAGTTCGTGGGTTCGAGCCCCACATTGGGTTCTGTGCTGACAGCTTGGAGCCTGGAGCCTGCTTCTGATTCTGTGTCTCCCTTTCTCTCTGCCCCTCTCCTGCTCATACTGCCTCTCTCTCTCAAAAATAAATAAATGCAAAAAAAAATTTTTTTAAGAAGATAAATAAAAATACCCCCCAAAAATCTTCTAAATGCTGTTAGAGTTATCTTGAAGGTCAATGTGCAGTGGCTTTTCCTTAAGAGCTGCACACACTGGGAAGTTGTGATTAACTCATTATCATTACCAAAGTAAAACCCCCATAATGGAATGGTCTGCATTCAAAATCTTGAAGCCACATTACATAGTTCTGACACCAGCCCTTTATCTCACACTATTTTAATTGTTTAGAAATTTCTTGAGGAATTTTATTTTGCTTCAAAATCCTTTGCACTAGGGGTGCCTGGGTGCCTCAGTCAGTTAAGCATCTGACTTCCCCTCAGGTCATGATCTCATTCATGGTTCATGAGTTCAAGCCCCGCGTCAGGCTCTGTGCTGACAGCTCAGAGCCTGGAACCTGTTTCAGATTCTGTGTCTCCCTCTCTCTCTGTGCCTACCCCACTCACACTGTCTCTCTAACTCTCTCAAAAAATAAACATTTAAAACAATTTAAAAAATCCTTTGCACTAGTGTGAAATATACTGATTATACTTTAGAAAAAAACAAAAAACTCCACACCTTCTGAAATTCTCAGCAAATTCCTCAGTGCTACCAAGTTAATCATTAGCAATTTTACATTAACCTCTTCACTGGGGGAGTATAAGGCAAAGGGAATTCTTCCACTAAGAAAACTAAGTTTGAAAATACTTTTATTAGTCAATGATGGACCTCAGAAAGTTCATTCCACTGTTAGTGGTTTCTTGAAGAACTGCCATAACCCACTAGAATTTTCAAACAAAGCAATCAGATTCTCTTTCAAAAAGGAATCTGGTCCCTCAGAATGTTTTCTCATATTAAAGTCTACTTTTACTGAACATTTTTCCAACATGTAGGCATTGGTCCAAGGGTGGTAAACTTCTGGTCACAAGGAATTATAACAGTCTTGAAATGATGTTCACTCGGGCTGAATTTCACCTGTATTATATCCATAGCAGCCGTAAAGCTGATAGGAATTTCTGGCTGTTTAAAAAGGCCACACTATATACTTCACTGCAGATAAAGCCACTGGAGAATACAAAAGTGTTGAAAGGCTAAAATTTAATTAATGACCAATTAGCACCCCCTGTGGGTTCATCGTGCAGTAAAGTGATAAATATGGTGTGCTAATATAGAAAAAACTGTTACAAAGTTTAGGGGGGAAATATTACTACAATTACCTATTATCTATGTCTATTTGATGTTTTACAATACAACGGACCTCCATGTTCTTGATATGGATGTTCATATGTCTAAAATATGGTAAGAACCCTTAAAGTCTAAGACAAATTTTTTTTTTTTTTTAATTTTAAGGCACAAACTTTGACTCACAACCAGGTTGTCAGGCTGGAGTATAAAACCCAGTGCTCTCGGATAGCTAGTGAGCGCACCTAGCCAACCACCTAGCAGCCACAACTCAAAGTAGTGTGTATTATCTACTCCTCAATCAGTGCTGATGCATTTTACGGGGCAGTGACATATGGTGGTGATATTAAAAACTGCGGGATGGTGGTATTAAAAAATTGGGGGATGTTGGACTATCTTGAAACTTTGTACATATGAAGAGATCTACAGTAGGACAAATCACTGATGCATCCTCACTGGATAGAGTTTTCTGGTGTTTCAACAGAATTAGTAACTTTTACATTAACACTTCAATAGTAAAACTAAAATTGAAAAGTGAGGTCAGATCCCAAGCAACCCATATGACATAAGGAGTCCTTTATTCCTTTAAAAAAAGTTTCTTCTTTTCTTTCTTTCTTTCTTTCTTTCTTTCTTTCTTTCTTTCTTTCTTTCTTTCTTTCTTTCTTTCTTTCTTTCTTTCTTTCTCTCTCTCTCTCTCTCTTTCTTTCTTTCTTTCTTTCTTTCTTTAGAGAGAGAGAGGGCAAGTGAAGCAGGGGCAGAAGGAGAGAGGGAGGGAGGGAGGGAGGGAGAGAGAGAGAGAGAGAGAGAATCTTAAACAGGCTGAAGACTCCACACAGAACTTGACGTGGGGTTCGATCTCACGACTGTGAGATCATGACCGGCTGAGCCACCCAGGTGCCCCAAGAGTCTTTTATTTCAAGTGAGATTATGTTTGGTAAAGTACTGTGTAAGCTGCAAAGGACAGAAGAATTTTCTTAAAACCACTCTAACAAGGGTGTGATGAAATATTTCTACACAGGCCATACAATATCAAATACCCTTCTTCATTCACATCAGGTTTCCCTTCCATTTACCTCATTGGGCAAAATTTGAAAGGGGCAATCCTGAAAATAAGACTGATTATCAATCCGATGGCTTTTCCAGGTACCTTACTCTCCCTTCATTTTCCATTTCTCATTTCTGGTTCAGTTTACTCTTCTCTAGAAACTCTATCTGAGAATAAATATAAAAATAAAATCCATCCAGTTCCTATCATTTTTTTTCTTGTAACAGTTCTGGTAATTTATCTATGGGAACAAATCCTGGCCAAAATTGTGAGTGTGTGTGTGTGGGTGTGTGTGTTTATGCAGCGTTAACTAAAATGTTCAGAATAGACTAATGATTTCTGCTAAAGTAATTTTTGAAATCCTTTTACTATTTCTCATTACAAAAGTGTTAATCATAGTAATTTGCCACTTAACATGAGTCAATGCACAATCATGTCTTATTCAAACACTTTATTAGGGGACATCTTTACAATGCTACTTTTAGTGATTAACACATATTATATATAATTATAATGCTTTTATTAAATTCTATATTTATATGTTTAAACATACATACATAGGATGAGACGTCTTGACAAATATCCCCAAACCAGTGACAAAGTCATGCCTCAAAAAGCCCATGATAATTCCTTATACCACTTCATTCGGTCTATATCCAAGGGAATTTTAAAACCACAAAACAATGTATAAGAATCCAAGGCAGTGTGGCCATAGTAACAAGCCAAGAAATAAAGCTAGCTGGAGTTGGGGGAACCAATTGGAGACCCCCATCTACTCCTGTTTCACAATGACATGTAGCCATCTACACCTCTGGCACCCAACAGCTAGGACACAAGCAGTGGATAAAATTCCACTGAAAACTTAATGTGCTAATAGGATTTAAAAAAGAGTAAATTATGAAATTCGAGTCAGGTAATAAGGAATTTGATATGTACCTGCTTAGTCCTCATGTGAAATGCACCAATTCTGAATCATAATTTTCATGGAGAAATTTATGACACTGTTTTTTGCCTTTGAAGAGGGGGATATGGAGAGCCATACGCATCTGAATATGTCCAAGGCTTATTGGTATGACCCTTGCAACAGCACGTTTCAAATACTCTGAGACTTTAAAACCTACTAGCACCGTCCTGGGATCTTGACTGACTAACTGCTGTCTGTTAGAAAGGGCTGGTTTTTGAATCTTTACGAAGCCTCCTCCCACATCTGGGCTCTGCTCTTTTCTCTAAAGATGGCCCGATGTTGTTTGGCATGGGTTACGCACACCTCTAGGTCTGACTTGAGGGATCAAAGGAAAGAAAATAAGTGAATTTGATTGAAGCCTACACAGAGTAAAGAAAGTCAAGGCTGTCATTCCTAACTTTTCATATATATGAAACAGAAGACTGAAGGTCCGTGGGAAGTCTTAGCCTTCAGAAAAAAAAAAAAAGTCTGAACTTTACTAAGGAACACACAGGTCAATGAGAGGGAGGAACATGTTATAATCTCGCACTAACAGTAGCAGTTGATGGTGGCACTGAAACACGAACCAAGGGAGGCAGCCTGGTCCAGGCGTGAGATAACTCTCCAAGGGTGTCCTTCCTTAACCCTCCCTGCTAAAACAGCAACCTCAAATGCCACCAAGTCATCTAGTTTTTCATGAGTCAATGAATAAACTTAAAAATGGTATTTAACGTTGCTCATTCCTTTTATTAAAGACTTCACTGTTTCTTCTATTACAAAACTAATTTATGTTCACTGACGTGTATATACACACAGACACAGGAAAACAAAATCACATAACAATACTATGATCCCATAACCTGTGGATGACAGGTCATGACAGCCTATTTCTTAATTTAATTTCACTACTGGCTACTGGCTAGGAAATATTACACACACTTCACACACACACACACACACACACACACACACACACACACATACACACACACACTCCTCCAGTTCTCCTTAACAGTGGGTCTCTTTCCTTCTCTCTCTTCTTTCTATCCTCTCCTCTGAGCAAGGGTGGCTTGGTCAGATCAGGTATTGGCAAGGAAAAGCAGAAGAGAAGTTTCCATAAAACTAGAGCTATAGTTAACTTCACCTTTGTCTTGTTCTGCCCTGAGAGGCACATTCCCTACCACTCATCCCAGAGAGGGATTCAATGAAGGCTGCTTTTCCCCTTTCCCTAAGCTATCCTTCCTCGATGATTATTGTGGCCACCATGACTCTGTGCGACAAAACCAAGGGCTGGTCCTCTCCCCCAACCAGATGATCCAGGGCAGTGTTTCTCAGTATAATCCATCACTCCCTGCTCCCCAACCTCCCAAACTATCTGCTGAAAATGCAGACTCCTAAGCTCCAGCCCAGTGCCTACTGGCTCTGAACTTCTGAACAAGTGGCAACCCAGAAATCCCCACTTGTAGCAAGCTTCAGAGTGTTTCCCCTGCACTCCCATGTTTGAAAACCACCGTAGAATCTTTTCTTTCCCCTAAAGAACTTAAGCCCTCTGCTTAAAGTTGGCCACACTCGGCTGTGCCTTTTCCATATTTGCTGCTCTCACCAGAACAAGGCTGATGGTGGGGTTCCTCTCCCTATGCAAAGACCAAATGGAATCCCAGGCCTTCCAAGGAGCAGCTTTTACAAAAAGAAAATGAGATCATTATCTCCTTTGCCTTCCTGTCCCTTAACAGTTGCCCCTCCCACTTTCAGTAGGACTCCCAGCTTCAAATCTTTTCAGTGTAATGTCCAATTAGCTCCCATAAGTTACTTCCTGTGGCTGGCAGCAGCTTGTATGTTTCTAGAGAAAGACAATCACCATTTTGAAAGTTATGAAGTTCAAGTACATAAAAGCTGGGTGTTACATGATGCGGATAGACTTGTGAATAAACAGCTTGCTTCAAATATGTACCTGAAAAAGTCTATGTCTTTAATTTTTGTTGCTAATTCCTTTCGAGCTGCCTTAGCCTGATGAAAAATATCAATATGCTGTGAAACGCAGCTCGCCCCGCGAAAACCACTTCACGTGAAGACGACTGTCCTAACTAAATACAAAGCAGGAAGAGGGGAAAGGGGACAGGAGCTTCCGATAATCAGCAATACTTTCTTTTTCCACTCAGGAAGGCATTTCTAGAACTGCTGATTAAATGCCTTAAATTTGGACCTCCCTAGAAACTGTAGAGATGTTGTTTTTTGAACTGGCTCCTCTCAGTCTCTCGCAACTTCCTGGGTACTGCATGTGAGGGTGGCATGCCATACAGTAAATTAAGCCTTCTGCTGTCAGGGCTGGAAATAGGAGGGGAGTAGAAAAGTGGCTTGATCTCAAATGATTTTTATTGGCTTCATTTACATCCTGTTTAAGGTCTTCTGAGTAGCTCAAGGTGTCTTATCTCTGGCTACCAGGGGGCATTTTGCAGTCAAAGCAGTTAACATACTTTCTCTCTCCCTCTCCTCCTATTCCTTTCCCTCAAGCGCTCTCTCTCTCTCTCTCTCTCTCTCTCTCTCTCTCTCTCTCTCTCTCTCTTCAAACCATCTTATCTTATCGCACACATCTCTTCAGGCTGAGGAGAACCCATACTTATCAGAAGCAGTGCACTCTATTGTCCTGGGCTCTTGGAGACAAATGAAAGTTTAAGTCAAAAGAAAATCAGTTAACCTCTTCTACACTCAGTTTAGAAATACTCAGGACTGTCTCACTTTTATTAGTGCTAAATGGTACGAGAGGTTTTCCCCCTGTGATTAACATGCATACAAGACAGCCACCCCTATAGTTTTAGAGGTCTAAGTACAAAGTTGCTGGCACCCTATTGCATTATGACCCTAAATAATGCAGTTTACAAGCTTTATGGAAGCCCTCACGTTGAGGTGACTCTCCCCACACTATCGGTCATTTATGCACAGTATCAGTGGAGGAGGAAGCTCCATTAATATACCAGAAAAAAACCCCACAGAAACAAAAAGACAGCGGGGGCAAGCAGGGAACAGCAGTCGAGAGAAGAGACTTCTTTCTCTCCAGGTGCACCTGAATGCTAAACCATGAAGTCGGCATAAACACTAGATGTTTAGTAACATATTCTGTATGCTATTAGTAACTTACAGGATACATCTTCTCTAATAGCAACACACACACCCTTATTCAAGCCTATTAAGGAATCAGACAGTCTGTCAGGGAAGCCAAGCATGGAGATGCTTGAACCTTCTGTTACAAACTCTGTAACAAGAGCCTGTGACCAGGCTACAGGCTGGAATTGTCCAAGGAGCTTTTAAAAGTATTGGGACCCTCCCCAGATCAAGTAAATCAGACTCTCTGAGATTTGGGGCCCTGGGGAGTGCAGCCAAGGTTGACAGCCATGGCCCCAGATTATCACGAGTCAATTTGCAAAACCCCACGAAAGGTGGTCCAAAAGCCAGATTCCACAAAAACAAACCCTTTTATTATCTGCGCTCACCTGCTCTGTGACAGGCGAGCTAGCATAGAGGCAAGTTTTCTGCAGCACTTTGTGTCAAATGCAATGAACCAGATCTTTTTTTAAAAAGTTAAAGCAAGCAATAGTGAACACTGCAATCACTCACCATTATCACATGTGAAAGAGCAATATGTGAACAGTTATTAGGCGTCTCATCTGTGTGTTTTATATTCCTTTTAAAAATTCCCATTCCTCTTTTCCTTCATACCCCAGCACCCCATGGGCTCCTTTATATTAGTGATAACCCCATCCTTTCACCTGCAGTGAAGGTTCTCTTAATTGTCCATTATCTTAGTGTGTCAGCACAAAGGAGCAGGGATGGAGCCCTCGTCCAAACGGTTTCACCTCCCTCTCCTGAGAGTGATGCCCTTGTCAAGGCATTAAAGACACGAAAACCTGCCACTTATCAGAATCGTATTTGAATCGAACCACTGTCCTTGAAAACTGTAGGCAGGAGATGGTATCACAGCACACCACATTGCCAGCTCCCGTTCCGCGGCGGCTCGAACAGTCTGAAAAGATACTATCCAAACTTTGCCATGCATTCCTCATAATAGAATTACAGGTAACAATGAAAACATGTCCACCGATTTTCTTAAGGGTTAAATACAAAGAAATTCACAGGTCAGATGGTCCAGGAATGCAATATTAACAGCTCCAAGCCCTAGGACACCTCTGGATGTATACTCACCAAGGAACCAAACCATAAAACCTTTCTAATTACTCCACACCTCCAATTCTTAGCAAACGTAAGTCAGGACTATTAAAACATCACATTTATCTTGTTATAATGAGGGAGAATAAACACATCTTTAGTGGTCTTATAAACAGATTCAAAAACAAAGCACGCTCTAAATAGCACTAAAAAACAAAAAAAAAAGTGAAGAACAGGAAAAAAATACTATTTTCAAGTATTCAGGTCTGTTGGTATGACTTCCACATTTTCCTATTTCCTTGCCACTTTTTATACTTCTTTCTTACTTCACTTCAAACCGCACTGCCTTAGGAAAAAAAAATTTATGCGTGCTTTTAACAAGTAAACAAGTGTACAAATTAATTCAGAGAGCAGTAATTTTGAAAATTTTCTATGTTTAATGTGCACTGCAGTTAAACTACTTTTTCTGTACAAATTAATTTACTGCATCAGTGATCGATGTTTATGTTTAGGCAATTTTATTTCTCAGTATGGTAAAATTAGACCTAATAGTTGCAACCTGTTATGTCCAATCTGTCACTGAAATTCAAATTGCCTTTCTCCTATTATTCAAGGAGCAATTTGGAGGAATTAAAGCCATCTAAAAACGGAAGACAAACAATTCTCTGTAAGGACTCAATAGTCTGTGTCGTCAACCAAATCCACTCCCCCATGATCTCTCGTAAGCAGGTTCTTTCGACATGATTTTTCTGAGATTCTCGAACTTTCACATCTGCCAAGCCACACAAGAGAAGATTTTCGGTTACATTAAAACTTGTATCCTAAAGATGTTCAGCCTCTCAAGAGAAGTAATCAAACACGCAAAGATTTTGTTATTGATTCCAAAATAACAACCCCAACCTTCATGGGTGCTGCATCCTTTTTTTTTTTTTAATCTTCTTTGCTTTATCTATGAATATATTCTTTAATTTTTCCTTGCAAAATAAGTTTAATTCACAAATTTCTTACTGGGGAGAAATCAATGATTTAGCTGCCTAAGATTTAAAGTTTGCAGCAATGGGTGCTAAGATTAGAAGAAGACCAACTTTACAAACAATTTTTGTTTTGCTTGGTTTTTGTCATTGTTTAGCTACAGGCTTGACCCTACATAGTAGTTCATGCTTGCTCTATGAATACAATGACATATCTAAATGGAGACAGTGGGAAGGGACAGCTGGAAAACTGGTGCAAAGCCAACAGGGGCTCAGCCTAAGAAAGACAGAAGGAGTTCCCTCAGCCCCAAGTAAAAGGGGACGTAATCTATTGGGACTACACTTCAAATACTCCACACCATCATCTTACAGTGCGCTCTCGGGAAGTTTTTATTCTCTTCAACAAAAGGGCCCCAAATCAATTGCTGCTATAATCGTCACTTAGTATAAGAGAATTTCTGAAAATATTTCTTTGGTAACATTCCCTGACTTCCATCTTTTATTCCTTCCCCAATAGAGTTTTTTTGTTGATTACCAGGAGATTACACGTAGACTTAGGAATGCTTCATCATGATGGGATAACCCCAGTTTTCCTGTATGATTGAAATTCCACATTATCAGTGGAAACCTGAACTAAACATCATTGTTGTTGTTGTTGTTGTTGTTGTTGTTGTTGTTGTTGTTTTAGTCTCAGAGTGGCCAAGTGGCCAATGACTAGTTCGGATCTGTTCTTGCTCTCTTCTTGTTTGGCTGAAATAACCAAATGCAATGATAGTTTGCCTCAATTTCAGCCTCTTTAGTGTCCCATATGGCCTCGGCTTTTATGCTATTCATTAGTCTCCAGAGGATACCAACTTTGATCCTGGGGAGGGGGCGGGGGGAAGGGCAAAGGAAACAACCCAATGTAGCTCTTCCTCACCACTGACAAACTTGCATACAGCTTTCTCTCTAAATGGAGATAAGAGGACACCATTAAGAGGGGCAATTATTTATGATTATTTGTTCAGAGTCATTCTACATTAGTGGAAAAGCTGGTATTGAAATCAGTGAAATAAAACTGATGAGAATGTCATTCTTTTGCTTGTTCTCTCTCCCTTTTTAACTTTTCCATTATCACTTTTTAAATTCTAAGACAAACTCATTTCCTCAGACGATTGCTTAGATCATCAAGTTGATTAATAATTTTACTTCGAGGCAGGACTGATTAATGTGGATTATTCAACTGATTAATACTGTTACTAGATCACACATCCGAGTGAGCTCTAAGTGTCTTGTTTTCCAAAAGAATTTTTTAATTATTGAAATGGTTTCTAATTAATGTGACTTGGTCTTCTTAAGTTTGGAGAACTGATCATATTGTGAAATTGAGATTTTATTTGTCCTTTTTTGGCTTTCTCAGTACTAAAGAACTAAGAAAGAACAAAATGAAAACAAAATGTATTGATTTATAGCATTTTAAAACTCAGCTCTATGACGGTAAGAATCTATTGTTCACCTATGGAAATTCATTGGTTTCAAAATGTCAACCTTACAAATGATATAGACGAATGACCTACTAGCACTTCATCTTCCACCGCCCACCAGCGCTGAGAGTCCCCACCTCAGCCCGCTGAGAAAGTACAAGTCTCCCTCCTGCCCAACAGTGGTGAGCAGATGGAATTCTATCCATCCCATCCTCTAAAGACACCTCCAAGGAACCCCTCCATAGCATTTAGCCTGTCAGTGCAGAAGTCCCCCGGCTGTCAACTTGCCCAGGGAAATTTTAACATGTAAGTGTGTACATGTGTGCATGTGCACGCGCACGCACACGCACACACACACACACACACTCACTCACTCACTCACTCTTCTGTGGTGCCTAACTTGCAAAGTTCCTATAAAACCCAAGGACTTACAGCTACTCCACCCACACCAAGCCTGGCATTTCAGGAAGCCTATGCCCTCACAGAGACCTTGACTTGCACAGCTTCTATTCATCTACACTCTGGGATCGAAGGAAACTTCTGCCTCTCATGAGAGTTCCCAACCTCCCAAACCTCTTGCTATTCTAGAAGAGCCAGGGAAGGCTCTACTCAGTGCTCATGACACACAGGAAAGGACCAGGAGAACTTCTCCTTCAGTGAATCCTGAAGAAATGCTAGTCTGGCTTCCTTAATGAAGACTCAGAATTCAAATTCCCATCTAAATAACGCTTATAACTCATGTGTGTGACTCATTGTTCAGTCATGAGCAGCCTCTAGCACAAACCCAAGGCATCTTTATGAGAAACACAGAAGACAATCCAATCCAAGAGGATAAATTCCAAAAGGTGCCACTCTTATAAAGAAACCATCAAAAAAACCTGTCCCTTACACTGGTTGACAAAAGCACTGCTGAATTTCTGTCCCTTCATCCTGTTGTTGGAGATTCTGTGAAATACACAAACTGTACAACTATTTGCTGTGACCCTTTAACAAACCTTGCATATCAAAAAAAAAATGAGCTAATCCAAGAACCTAGCCTCCATTTTTTTGCATTTTTCCATTAGAAAATATGTGATGAATTCCAAGTGAGCAACTTATGAAATAAACTTCTGGTGGTACTAAAAACTGCAAAAAGCAAATGAATCAATGTTGCTCTAGCAAATTTTCATTGATCTCATTGATCCTATTTATGTAAAGTTGTTTAGTCTCAGCATGTCTCTTTTGAAAAGATAATTTTTTCAGTTCCATTAATTTTATCGTGGGTCATCAATGAGTACTTTTTATAACGTATAATTCCTTGACGATGTATCTTTGAGCTAATGTGCTTTTTATTCTATACTTCACGCAGTCTAGGTAGATCATGGAAAACCTGAGAGAAGAGACTTATCTGAGGCAACAGTCTACTTTGCTTTTTAACTCATTCAAGTCAGTCTTTCATGGTTTCACCCATTCATTCATCAAACAAACATTTGGGTATGCCCTGGTACACAAAGGTATACAGGAGGAGATCTCCACCCATTCTTGGTTTTGGATAAATACAGACACAGATATTTAAAATGTACATACTTTATATATATATACGTATATATATATATACATATATATATATACATATACGTATATATATATATACATATATATACACATATATATACATATATATACATATGTGTGTATATATATATGTGTGTATATATATACATATACATATATATACATATATATATACACACATATATATATACATATATATACATATGTGTGTATATATATATATATATATGTATATATATATATATATTTGTGCTTGTTACAAAAAAGACTTTTTAAAAAGCCATTAAATGAGTTTGTTGTTCAAGAGCCACTACACTTTATCTTTATTTTGTGAATAGGCATAATACATTTGATTCCTTAGTATGAGTCCATAGAATGTAACACCACGACCAACCATCGGGGCAGCTTAACTTTCTAAAACAGACAAGACTCATTCTCTTTTATAGATTTTTTTTCTCCTATTTTCTTTTTAATTCTCCAGCTAATTTTTTGTTGGCTATCTTTTATATTGTTATAATCAAAGATTTATCAAAGCCCATAAACAAAGCTACTATTGTTAAGACTATAACAATTGAGTAAAAATTATTCAGTCTCAACTTCTATTGAAGTTTCAGTTATTATGTGGGGCTTATGCCACTTGCCTTAGTCATCTTGCCACCTTCCCCTACCATTTCTTTTTTTTATTATTATTATTTTTTTCAACTTTATTTATTTTTTTATTTTGAGGGAGAGAAAGCATGAGCATGAGCAGGGGAGGGGCTGAGAGACAGGGAGAGAGAGAGAATTCCAAGCAGGCTCAGCACAAAGCTCAACGTGGGGCTTGAACTCATGAGCCATAGGATCATGACCTGGGCTGAAATCAAGAGTCGGACTCTTAAACTGACTGAGTCACCCAGGTGCCCCATCCCTACCATTTCTTAAAGGAATGCTTTGCTTTATGGTGGATTTCCCAATTCTTACTAGTATATTACCTTACAGAGAGTTCACTTGGCATCGATTTTCTTTCCCCACCTAAGAGAGAAGTCTGTTCGATGATCATTGATGTTTTCTCTCATTCCTTTGCCACCTCTCTTGCCCAAAGTCCTGACCATATCCTTTCCTGTGGCTGTGGTCACATGACCTTATTTGGTGTGCCATCCCAGGGAAGGGTTTCCATCGTGTTGCTCATTCTATGGATTCTCCTACTTGACAAGTGCATTAATTTTCAGACTGGTTCTTCTCTCATCTAATCTCCTTTGAAACAGAGGTCATTTAGAAGCCCACCCAATGAGCTAGTGAATCAATCTTTAGGTATATCGTGGCCACACCTCAGTCTCATTCTTCTCATCCATTCATACACTCCACAGTGACACCTTACATACCAACTTATGGGTGGCACTCTGTACCTGGCCCAGTAGACAAAAGTTGACCAAGACACTGAATTATTACACTGAACAGCTCACTGAATGGGGTGGGGGGCAGACATGTAAACATACGATTACAACAAAACAGAATTGGGAATGTAATAAAAGCCTCTACAGAACTGCTGCGGGAGTCCTACTGAAGAAACACCAACTACATCTTCAAAGATACAGAAAGGCAACCCAAGTATGTGTTGTACTAAACCTTAAAAAAGAATCCGGAGTTTTCCACATATAGAAAAGGAGACTGAGCATTCCAGGCAAAAAGAAACGTATGTACAAAAGCAAAGATCATGTGATCGGGGAACCAACATTTGTGTCAAATGATTAGACAGAGTGTAACTCAGACTTGGCTGTGTACTAAAATCACCTGCAGGTCTTTTTAAAAATATTGATGCTTGTACCCTGGTCCCAGAAATTCTAATTACATTGGGCTGGGGATGAGCTTAAATCAGTATTTTTTTTTTAAGTTTCCTAGGGGATGCCAACGGGCAGTCCAGATCTGCACTAGAACACAGAGTTTGTGGGAGGAGGTGGCAAAAGACATTGCTACATAAAGTCAGGATCCAGCTCACGGCAGACTTGCCCATCAGGCTAAGGGCTTTGAATCTGTATGCAGGCACAGAGAGCTGTTAAAGAATTTCGATCAGAAGAGAAGGGATTCCATCAGAGCACTATGGATCGGGAGGGAATGGACGAAGGCTAGAGGCTATGGCAACGGTTCAGATGAGAGGTGAGAAACCTAAAATAAAGGAACAGCAGTGGTGGTGGGGTGGAGGGTATGTATTCACTTGTGTAGAAACCTTCAGATCCAAAAGAACAGATCATTCACTAATAACACATGATGAGTGAAGAACAATCCCTGTGATGTGTATTCCTCCTAATTCCCTGCCATTCATCTTACCATTGTCACTAATTAGCTGGTTAGTGTAACTGTTTGCAAGAAGATTATTAGGCTCAGTGTGATTATTAGATTATTATTATTATTAGATCATTAGGACTGTGTGGCTCAGTCCGTTAAGCATCTGACTCTTGATTTTGGCTCAGGTCATGATCTCAGAGTTTGTGAGTTTGAGCCCCACATTAGGCTCTGCACTGACAGTACAGAGCCTGCATGGGATTCTCTCTCTCTGCCCCTCCTCTGCTTGCATGAGCACACATAGGTACTCTCTTTCTCTCAAAATAAATAAGTAAACATTTTTTAAAAAAAGAAGATTATTAGGATGAGATTATAGTTTTGAACCCCATATGGAAGAAACAACTGTACTCCTTTCTACTGTACACCTTCCTGATTAAAGCCAGTTATCTTGAGGGGCGCCTGGGTGGCTCAGTCGGTTAAGCGTCTGACTTCGGCTCAGGTCGTGATCTCGCAGTTTGTGAGTTCGAGCCCCGCATCGGGCTCTGTGCTGATGGCTCAGAGCCTGGAGCCTGCTTCGGATTCTGTGTCTCCCTCTCTCTCTGCCCCTCCCCTGGTCATGCTCTGTCTCTCTGTCTCTCAAAAATAAATAAACATTAAAAAAATTTTTTTTAAAGCCAGTTATCTTGAAACTACACACACACACACACACGCATCTCAAAGGGAGGTCAAAAGAAGACTCAGTCGGTTAGATTAGAATAAGCAGACTTCCCTATTGGGGATGCTCTACATGTATGTTCTACTGATGCTAGGTCAGCAACAACACCCTTGAACCTGAAATACTATGAGGTATGCCAATGGAGCATTATGTAGGAAGAACACAGACAAAGATGACAACAGAATACTGAAGCAAGAACATTTCTATGTGTTAGCACATTCCTTTTTGTCCTGGCTCTGCCTGGAAGAGTCTTTGCAAGAATGAAAGCATGTCATGATGTTATCAATTATGTAGCAGTGGTTTTAAAATGTAAACTTCATCTGGACTTTAGAGAAAGACAACCTTTTGGTTTTCTAAATAATTGGAGTTAGCAAAAATTATTTGGAAAGCTATGTTGATATTCACAACAATCCCTTTACATGTGCACTTTGCTAACTTCACCTCGATAAAGAACTTGTAAAACCCTTTACATACTTCTCCCACTTACTTACTTTAATGATTAGTCATTAATAACAAAATATAAACATTTAAGACCCTTAGGCATTGGCATGTGTCCACAAATTTCCTTCTGTCTTATGCGGATAAAGTTACAAGTGTGCACTCTTTTAAAATTCAAATACTGAGCATTATTAGAATTGTCTACCACTGTTAAGGACCTACTAAATGCTTAACCAATATATTTTAAGAGGGGTTGGCAAACTAGGTTTGCAAGATAAATGTACCTGTTTCTGCAAATAAAGTTTTATTGGAAGAGCCATGTTCATCATTTACATATTGAGCATGAGTTCGTCAACACAGCAGAGTTGACTACTTATGACAGAAATGATATGACCTGCAGAACCTAAAATATTTACTATCTTGACTTTTACAGTAAAAGTTTGCAAACCCCTGTAATATAGCATTGTCCTATCATGTATTAACAACCTCCTCTCATATACTAAGAATAAATACTTAAAACACCATTTAAAAAAAAAAATAGCTCTGCTGTCTTTGCTAAAATAAAAAAATTTGACTTTGCCTAAAATTGACTGGACTATCACACTTTGGGGAAGGGGTGGTGAGGGCTGGTAATTATATTCTGAAACAAGCTATATTCTGACATTAACTACATAAATTTAACTCTGCTAATGCCTGTTAAGGAATTTCATCCTTCAATCATTTTTCACGTGTCCATTTTTTTTTAGTTCTGTAATTCATTAATACTTGTTCCTACTAAGCAAGTTTGCTTCTAGAATCTATTGTATATTATTTAGCTGTCTGTGGCTGGGTGGCCTAAAATAGTCATCTGTCAGCTTTCAGCAAGTATCCAATAGCAGATACATACATTATCATCAAGAGATCTGTACGCCGAATTCTACTGTGGAACAGATCTGAAGTAAGCTAGTTATTTTTTCTTATTTGGGCTCCTTTTCTTTAAAACTGTCGTATTTTATATTGGCCAGAATTTGTTTCTTTTACTCCCCTAAGAACGATTGCTATATGCATGAATTTCTGCCTTCTGCGAAGACTATAACAATCTTTCACCTACTGGCTTTAGAGATTCATGTCTGTGTGGGTGCCAGATTCTGCAGAAACTGGCTGCCAAATGCGTTATCTTCCAAATAGTGAGCTCTGATCTCATCATTCCCTTTAGTAAAATGCCCTGGCATTCAGGAAGCCATGCTGTTGATATGCAACTTCTACAGATTTCACAGGCTTTGATTTTGATTTCACTCAAACACTGCCATTTCCATGCCCTATTCCAATAAGCAACTGTTTGGCCATCTTGAAATTTAATGTGTCTTATGTTGTCTCTTGCACTTTTATGTAGTTAAAAATGATTGTGATACCCTCACAAGGGTACCTTAAGGGCTTCTTAAATGAAAAGTTTTTTTTAATGTATTCCATTTAAAAATATGTATCCATGTAAAAATATGAAATGTTAAATTTTACATTTGCAAATATTGGTATGTTTGATGTCACGTAAACCAAACAATCAAATACATGAGGTTTTCTTTCTCCTACTTGGAGCTTCTAGAAGGAGGGTGATAAATATAAAATTATTTTGAATACAGGGCTTTAAAGGGGCCTGTCTGCTCTCAAAGCTACAGATTTTAATCCTCTATTGCAGTTTTTTTGTAGGGGGAAAAAGTCAGATGGCTCTGTACTATTAGGAATAACAATGCTTGGTCAAAAAGGAAACAATAGCATTAGATGGAACTGGCTTTTTCTTTCTCTCTTTCCACTTCCATTTGCCAAACTGCCCACTCTGCTTTTTATGTAAAACTGCAGATGTCTTCTTATTAATCAAGATTCTAATACATTCCAGATGAATAAACAACTTCGCCACTGCAGTGCGTACCTACCACTCTTCTTAAACCCAGGATTTATTAGAGTCGCCTGTTCCAAGATCTCTTAACTTAAAAAAGATGGTTTATTGTTCCTATTTCTACAGCAAGGGCCTAATAAATGCACTGAAACTACGTCTTTGTCCCTCTGCGATACAATATTCAAAGAGATTTCCAACCCTACAGTGTAACATTATCCAAATCCTTTGAAACCTTAAGTAGTTTGCTCAAACTCAATCATCCACATACAGAAATCATAGACAATCAATACAAATGCAATATGTTAGCGATGACATTAGAGAAACAATGTCCCAAGATCCTTTGCAGTATGCATCTGTACCTTCAATATTCACTGTATGTTCCAAAGTGGCAGCCAAAACATAAAGCTCTAATTAAAAAGCACTCTTTGGTGAATAGCTAAATATTTTGCTTTTTAACTTCTCCCTATACAAGGAATAATTTAGGGAAAATGATCTACACACTTGGTATTGATTAGCTCAGGGCTGTGATTTCTCTGATTTCATACTGTTGATATTTCAATGGAAGTTTACCATGTAATTTAACCAATCAAAATATGTTCAAGTACTGATATTTAAAAATTAAATTCTGCTCAACAATCATTATTTCATGTTATTTTTACTTGTGCCATTTTTAGGCTAGAGGAAAATAGGTCTTTCTCTACATAATCAAAAGAAAACAGGACAGGGAAGTAATAATAAGGTGTGTAAAAGCACGTATTATCCCAATGTATGTGGCTAATGGCTTTTGTATAGTATTAGCACCCTCCTTACTGCTCCCAGTTTACTAATGTTCTGACTAATACTGGACTCCTAAGGGTGGTTCTATAAATAAGACATTTATATAGAAAACTAGGAAAAAATGAAAGGTTATAATATTAACATACCAAACTCATTTTTAATTAAAGAAATAAAAAAGCCCAGTCTTTTGGGGGTTTGGGAAAATAAGGTAGTCAAATGAGACCAATTAACTTCATTAGCTTCTGCAAATACCTAGTTTTCTAACACATTCCTATTTTTCCATCTGCTCCACAGTTAAATGTGTCTACAAATTAACATTTTATTTATGATTCAGGTTCTGATTCATAAAAATTATGCACATATTATACAAAGGCCTAATACTTCACGGAAAAATACAGAGGACTACATTGCAACTTATTTACCAATGTTTTTTTTTTTCTTGAACAAAGCAAATCTAGATCATAAAATACCATATATCAGAAAAGCAGTTGCACACCTTCCAGTCATTTCTGTTTTTAAGACAAGATATTTCCCCTGGATACATTTGAAGGCAACAAAATTCCTTCTTTTCTAGGTCCCCCTTTCTTCTGCTCATCTCATAGCAAATGGCAGAGGGGTTCTTATTCAGGATCTTCCAAAGTTCTATCCACTTTAGCCTGACATTCACATTAACTTCAAACCCTAGGGCGCATCCACAGTGTGCTGGAGATGCTTTATATCTGAGTTTTAAATGCTGTGCAAGTGCCCGTGCTTCCTACTGGCTTGAACAGTAGAGCAGAGCTTTCAAAATATGTTGCAATGATAAACAAAAATCAACGTGGGTAAAAGGGTCCGGTGCTGTTTCCATTTTATGTATATTTCTAGAAGCTTTATCCATAAGACAAACCAACTTTAACAAACTATTCATTACCATTCAACTTTTCTAGAACTGAGAATAACTGGCACTTTTGTAAGTGGGTTCAGGAGTTACTTAATTTCACTTCAACTTCTGTAAGTAACTCTTTATCCCTTGCTGACATGCCTTATTATTATTTTATTATTTACAGCAGTACTTGTTCATAAATCAAATTCATATACCTCTTATGATAAAAGGAAAATACAAAAAAAGTCAGAGAAGAATTTTCCTTTTGGACCCAATAATTTCAAGAAGCTGTATTTCTACAAATTACCAGGTTGGTTCCTGGTATATAAGCCCTTTCTGTCCGGGTACCAGTGCCTCGAACAACTGAAGTCTAAATTACCACTGCATTTCCATTTCTTAGCACTGCCAAATCCTTCAGACCTTACTGAAGGAAGACCTTACTATCTTGAAGGAAGCCTATCATATTTAGGATAGTTGGGGGAAATAATTGGTATTTAAAAGCATGAGACCTTCATTTTTTGAGACTTCTAACAATTTGACCTCATGTAGTAAAATTGAGTATATTTACTCTATCTGATCTACTTTTTAAAAGTCAGGGTGCTCCAAGAAGTGTATATATTTGGATTTTAATTTTTTTTTAGTGAAAAGACAGCATATATCATGGGAAAAAGGCATGCTTCTGTTTAGATTCTGTGCTTCAAAAAAAATGTATTTGCTAATATACAACAGAGCTATCATAAGTCAAAAAGTTAAATGAGATCCAGCATTTTGGATAATAAAAAATGTGGTTACTAAAAAATGATCAGCATATGATTTGCTCAGATCCTCTGGAGAAACAGTGATATAAGCAGGAAATCAATATTAAAGGCACCACCCGGCAGAGTATTGGCTTGGACCATACCTCCAAAGAGCTCACAGATGTGTGGGGAAATAATTTTCCAGCACCCTACATTTCTCTTTGGATAATTTTCACACATAACATGAACTCAAATCCTTGCCTTGATTCTTCAGTTTCTTTGACTGTGCAGTGGTCCAGGAACCCATTAACCTGGCATGTAACTGTCTCAGAGAAAAGGAAAAATCTACAAGTGGAAGCAGCAACAGAAATCAACTTGTCCAGCACTCTGTTCTTCAGCCCAGAGGGATTAAGTTCTTGCCTCAAGTTCCATAATAGTCATTGATGCTTTTCATGTGGAGTTCTAAGGTCTACATCTATGTCACCAGGTGATATGAACAGTAATGAAGAATTGTGGAATTGCCAGGGATATCTGAACCATGCGGCAATGTAAATCAATGTAAATCAATGTAAATCAATGAAGCAATGTAAATGCAACAAAAGTAACGTGAGTACTGGTATGAACTTATTTTGTCTCAGACATGGAAGTATGTGTATTATCTAACTTAACGTATTTCAATCCCATTTTGATAAGGCAAAACAAAATGAATCAGGTAAAAAACAACAACAACAACAACAACAAAAAAAAAAACAACGGTGTTCCCTAGTAATAAAATAGCAATACATTCATCAGCTATCACCCAGGATAGCTGCCCATAATTTTGATTTTTAATCACATTCTCACTTACCTATAGCCTAATATCTTTTAAAACCAATTAAGTTTCTTCTTGGCAGGTGATGGACTTGGAATTGTGGTTGATTTACGGGTTTTTCTCCCTGATAACTTACATTCAGATCAATCTATGGCAGATGAATCCCTTCTATAAGCCCTATCTGAATGAATATGGAGTAACAAAGGGTGTGGGTTCCAGTTTCACATTTTCTCTACACCCTCAAGCAGTGGATCGGAGCTTGGAGCTCTCAGAGACACCAAAGAAAGAAAAAAGAAAATAAGAAATGGGCAATGGGCCTGTTGCACTTACTAGTAACCCATTATAAAAATGGACTTTTCTCTGAATCTTAATTGATACCCACTGTTTTCTGCTGGGGTTTTTGCAGCTTGTTTGATTACAGACCTTTGTGCCTTGATTTCTTCCCCACCCCGCCTTTCTTTTCCTACGTAGACCCTTGGCCTTACATAATGGAATGGTGCCACCCCTAAAGAAAGAAGTTGAAAGAAATGAAATGGCACAGTGAAAACTCCAGTAAATGTTATGCAAATTTATTATGAATTAAACCAGAAGTACAAATTTACTACATTGTGGCAAGCTTATAAAATAGCAATTTGTCTTACTGTATGTGCAATTTTAATGTATTCCAAAGCCCGGGTATTGTCTATTTCTGTTAGCCAGATCATTCAAACTTTTAAGTGCAAAGTAAATATAAAGCATTGCCTTCTTAATAACATGCAGCCATGGCATATACTTTTCTTGCTTTCCACCTCCAGTGTGGTCCAGGAACACATAATTGCTGCTTTTACTCAAGTTATCTCATCATTACACAGAGCCATGAACCTGTTTTCGATTACTTTACATTTTACAATTATTTTTGTAACAGCTTTCACTATTCTGGAAACAAGTGTGAATTTTGGTAGTTAATGGGTTATACAGCTCTTTCTACTTTGTATACAGAGTAAAAAGGAAGGTGGAAAATATATAAAACTGCAACTGCCTATCAGAAAACTATCAACATAATCACTACATAAGAATGGACATGGTGCTCTCGGGTTCCTATTTTTGGAGACATTTTAGTAACTGAACGTATTTTCCTATATACCCTTTCCTGCCATTCGATTTGATATAAATGAAGTAAATATTTTAATCTATGTAAGTCATTCACGTTCGATATTAGGAAAGATTGTTCTTCATTCATTGAGTCATTCAACAAACACCCGCTGAATGTTCATTACTGATGAGGAACTATGATTGATGTTCAGAAGATACAAAGATGAAAATGACCCAGTCCTTGCTCTCAAGGCTCATATTATAGTATGAGCTCAAAATTTGGTAGAGTTGACCATAGATGGCCCAGCGATTCCACTCCTGAGCATATATTCAAAAGAACTGAAGGCAGGGTCTGGACAAAGCATTTGTACACCGATGTTTATTGTGGTATTATTCATAATAGCCAAACGGTGGAGGTAACCTAAATGCCCATCAAAGGATGAGCGCATAAAGAAAATGTGGTGTGTGGGGCGCCTGGGTGGCTCAGTCGGTTAAGCGTCCGACTTCAGCTCAGGTCATGATCTCATGGTTCATGGGTTCGAGCCCCACGTCGGACTCCGTGCTGACAGCTCAGAGCCTGGAGCCTGCTTCGGATTCTCTGTCTCCCTCTCTCTCTCTCTGCCCCTACCCCTGCTCATGCTCTGTCTCTTTCTCTCTCAAAAATAAATAAATCTTTTTTAAAAAAGACAAAAAAAAAAAGAAAAGAAAAAGAAAATGTGGTGTGCATACACAATGGGCTTTCGTTCAGTCTTTAAAGAGAAAGGAAATCCTGTAATATGCTATGACATGGATGATCCTCGAGGACATGGTGCTAAGTAAATTAAGCCAGTCACATAAGGACAAATATTGCATATGACCCTACTTATATGAGGTTATCTAGAGAATTCAATTCATGGACGCAGAAAATAGAAGGGTGGTTACCAGGGCCTGGAAGAAGAAGGAAATGGGGAAATGTTTAATGAGTCCTGAGTTTCAGTTTTGAAAGATGAAAAGAGTTCTGGAGATTGGTTGAACAACAGTGTGACCATACCTAACACACCTGTGTGGTACGCTTAAAAATGGTTAAGATGGTCAAATTTTGTTACGTACATTTTATCACAAATACAAAATACTTCTCACGTGGCATAATTAAAGAGCCTATGCAACTATGATGCAAAGAAAAACATATGTGCCTTAAAAGGAGCCCAGCAGAGATTCAAGGAAGGGAGACATTATATCAGGTGGGGTGTGCAGCTAACACTCAAAATGGAACATTTCAGAGGGGCTTGTGACAGAAGTAGTTTCTGACTTTACCCTTGAGACTTGAAGGGCTGAAAAGAGGCTCCCAAAAGGGGCAGTGGACAGGAACAGTATCCCAGAGCCCAGATGATCCTGAAAAGGCTCTTATTCTGCAGTCCTTTTTGAGGAAACGGGGCCATCCAATGAAGAATGACAAGAACAATGTTGGCTGGGAAATATTAATGTGCATGTAGTTGAAGGGGAAGAAATGAGCTCACTAATGACAGAAGGCATATAGAGTCTCAGAGAAAGACAGGTGGTCAAAGAGTCCAGAAACACTGAGCACACCTTTGGGAAGGTGTCAGAAGAGCAGCATGGGAAAGCTACTTCCCTAAAGACATCACAGATACAGTTAAGGAAAAGAAACATTCTGGGTGAAGTAAAAAGCACAGAGAAAGACAAAGACAGGGGAAAAGACTAATAGGAAATGAAGCTAGAGGTGGGGCTACAGTCCATCCTTCAGGGGAGGAGTCACTTCCAGGATAAATACGTTGGACTCGTTGTTTTAGGAACTTCTATTGCCTTGAGGAAAAGAGAAATGATAATCAACTTCCATAATAACTAAGTTCCTCCACTGAGCTCAAATCTTATAATGATTAAAAAGACCTATTTTAGGGGCGCCTGGGTGGCTCAGTCGGTTAAGCGTCCGACTTCGGCTCAGGTCATGATCTCACGGTCCGTGAGTTCGAGCCCCGCGTCGGGCTCTCTGCTGACAGCTCAGAGCCTGGAGCCTGTTTCAGATTCTGTGTCTCCCTCTCTCTGACCCTCCCCCATTCATGCTCTGTCTCTGTCTCAAAAATAAATAAACATTAAAAAAATTAAAAAAAAAAAAAAGACCTATTTTAGGGAAGAGCATTGAATTGATAACCATTTAAGTCCATTGTTCAATTGACTTGTCAAGATGGGCTTTTAAGCTGAATGTGATTACCAAGCTTTGAGTGAGTTTTAGTAGCAGGACCGATGCACAACTAGGAAAGGATGCCTGGCTCAAACAACATGTCTGCTGGCAACTTCCTATGTGACTTTCAATACATCACCTGTGGCTTGAACCCTAGTTCACTGTTTCGGTAAATTCAGGAGAGATGAGATTTCTATCTTGTTCTCTATTTCTACCTCTATCTATCTAGCCAGGAAGCTCTAAAATTATCAGACTCTCTCAAAGGGGAGGGCCAGCTGCCTGAAAGTCAGCAATCCATTTGCAAGTGATACTTTCTGCTCTCTCTGGCCTGCCAGGGACTACATTGAGCCCCCAAAGCCAATAGGAAGGCTTCCTAGAGAACTCCTACATCCTGACCTAGCAGCAATGGGTATGAGAACCTCCTCCATCCTGGAAAACACTTTCCAGCTTGTCAGAGATGTTTGTAGATGATCAAAGGTAGGTTTCAAAATTCTTTATATCTCTTCTAATCAGAAAGGTTGGGCCCATGTTTCTAAAGGGTTGTGGCTTTAGAAACGTAAAGGTTCATCATTTCATTATGCGAGTTGAAGTTCATCAACTTTCCAGTTTCTTTTATATTTAGCTTTTCTCAGTTTTCAATGTTTTGAATAAACTACCAGATCATTAGATGCGCACACGCACACACACACACCCTTTCACATTTAAAAACTATGAATTTCTTTCCATTTATCTGCTGTCTGGGGATATCCATGTAGTGTTCCCCTCTATATTTATAGATTAGAGATTCAATTGTTTATTATTTATCACAAGAGGCACTCTTGTCATTAATAGTAGTAATAATATAAAAAGGTAAAAAATGTCTCCTGTTTGTTACCTCCTTTGTTTCCTCAAAAAGTCACTCGCTTTGTTTCCCATTTAGTAGCTGCTATTGATGATAAGGTTTGGATAATACCCCGGGAGCATTGCCTTTATTCCAGCAAGAGCGCGTTCTTAGAATATGCCCACAGACTAATACAAAATGTACAGCTTGCCCAACATGAATTACAGTGATAGGATTAGGCCCAAAGGGACCGATGACAACTGTCTACAAGGAACTGAAAGGTGCAAATGGCAAGGAGGGAAAAGAATTATTTAAAGAGGTCCGAGGTGTATGTGAAGAGGGATTAAATTAAGCAAAGGAAAATTCAGGTTTTATATCAAGAAAAAAATCCTAATGGCAACACGTTAAAGGAATAGCTTCCGGAGAAATGTGTTGGAAGCCTGCATGCTGGAGGGAATTTTTACCATAACTGAAACAACGCTGGAAATAGACCATAAGGAGGAATCCCAGGCCAGCGAGAAGAGCCTGTAGACCCACCAGATTTCTATCTTCAGTTAGAAGATATCTACACCCCTACGGATTCTTCTGAAGAAAGAAGACATTAAACAGGTCAAGAATTAGACTATCAAAAATGACACCAGAGATATGTGGTCTGGTTACAAAAGAAGACCCCCTCTGTGGGCTTCCCAGAGGCTGTCCGCCTATCCATGACAACATGGTACATGAAAATGTTCTGCAGACCTCACATGCCATTTAGGATAAAATATTATAATATAAAGAATAGCTATCATCTACTGAGTACTCACAATGTGCCAGGCACCTTGCTACACATATTTCCAGTCATTTACGTTTCACAAAAACCCAAGAGGTTTTACAGATGAGGAAACTGAGGCCTAATATGTGCCTAACAGTCAGTAAGCAGAAGACTAGAACTCCTGCAGTCCGGGTCCGCACTTGTGCTCTCAGGTCGAGTGTTTTATCAACATGGCAGCCAGGAAAGTCCACAGTAAAGAGAGAACCAGTCTTTTCCCTTGATCCTCCCCAACCTGGCAGCACTGGGAGGGAGGCCTGAGAGACAGCTTCCTCCTCCCAGGAGCAGGATCAAACCATGAGCTGATTTTAAATTGGCCCTTTCGAGCTACGGGTCTCAGCCAAGTTTGGATTTGTAATTTAGCAGCAAAGAAACTTTGGAAGCAGCCTTTTGATTCAATTCTTGTGACCCTCGTGAAATAAACCCTCTTAAGACTGAGTTATGGTATCAATTTGCTTCAATCCAGCAAATATGTACACTATTATGTACTCAAGGGGCTCATATCAAACAGGGGATCAGATTAGGTCATCCCCAAAGTAGTTGAAGAGGGCACCCTGGACACAAACTTCCAGAAGCAGAGGTAAGAATAGGGCTGAAGGGATCAGCAAGGGAAGTAAAGACCCAGAAACGGGGCAGTGTAGCCAGGGGTCCAGGCAAACTAGGATCGAGGCTAAGCATTCCTACCATATGTGTGCAACAGACATTTGTCAAGGGCCTACTATGTGCCAGGGACTGGGAATCCAGCAAAGGTATTTCAGACTTGATGGGGCTTGAGGGTAGCACAAGACAAACATTACCCAACAGGTGTTCTGACAGAATGTGACAGGGGGCACACCTAGACGTGAGCTCCATGAAGGCCACCCAGAGGAAAGAACCCTGAAACCAGGAGGGAGAAGAGGTCAGGAGGGATTGACTCCAGACAGGAAGCACAGCATGGGGACAGGCTGCAGGGGGGAAGGTGCTTGGCCAGTTCAAGGAGCTGTGAGCATGTGAGGCTGGGGCAGAGGGAACGAGGTGAAGGGCAGGGCGGTGAGGGCTGCGGGCTCAGCACCAGCACATTGTGTAGCAAGTGCAGGGTGCGCTGTGGAGTTTATTCTCAGAGCCTTGGGTAACTACTAAAAGCCTGTTGAGCATGAATGGATTTGGTTCAGAGACAATAAAACGAAATGGCAAATGCCGGAGTCTCCTGAGCCAGACCCATCCTGGGGTCAAATCTCAGCTCCGCCACTTATTTACCGCGTGCCTATACTCAGTAAAGATGCTCCACGGATAAAATGGGAAAACAAAACGAAATCAATGCCCACCTCTCACAGGTGGGTTGGGAGGATTAAGTAAACTAATGAAGTGAGATGTTCAATGCATATCAGGGCATGCTGTCGGCATTAAAAGGGACAGGTAGCTCCATAAAAGGGGCTACACCATACGGAGGGTAAGGTCATGGACTGTGGCGGAAGAGAACCTTAGGCAAGTTACTCAATCTTTTCTCCAGCCCCTCGGCATCTTCATCTGAAAAACGCGTTTCAGCCTCATGGCTCTCTTTTAAAAAGGCACAGAGAAAATATAATGCAATATGGCTGGCACGGAGTAAGTCCTCGATAAATTATAGCTATTATTACGTTCGCCGAGAATCCATCACAAAATTTTATACTTTTTGGCATTATTCTCAGGAAAAAAATTGGACTTCCTACTATTATCATCACTCCTGCGTCACATATATACTTATTGTAACTCTTCAATGCTTAGAATACTTTACCAACATTATGTTATCTCTTCACTCTTCAAAATCCCCACGAGATTCATGGGTACAAATAAAAATAGTGAGGCGCGTGGAGAGTGAAATGGAGTCTGGGAAGGAAAATACAGGTCACCAGAATTCAACTAAAACATAACCACTGCTTTATAAATAATGTATGTAGATTTTCTATTATTAAGGCACAATGGCAACAGAGTGAAATACTGAAACCTGGAAGCAAGATTCTTCTCCTGCTTTTGTCTCTTGGCTCCCGTCTCTTGGAGTTAGTGTAACGCTACAGCACGGTTGCTAAGGTATGAATGGGAGGATCTGAAAGGAAGTTTGGTTCTCTGGGAATCCATGTTCAGAATCATCATTGAGTTTGGCCCAACATCTGTTACATCACAGAGTTTCCAGTGACGAGCAAACAGAAACTTGAAGGCAAATAAGTTCATCTTTTATAATGAAACATTTCACCTGTTTGGTTATCAGGCGCTCTAGAATGGGCTTTAAAGCTCAATGCTCAAACCCTACTCTGAACCATGTCCTCCTTGTTCCAAGAGCACCCTGTACCCTCAGCGGTTCATGACACTGAGTCCCTGCTCCATTTTGTAATTTAATGCTGCCTTCGGCCTTTACCACATAGTGTCCTTAGCATATGAAAAGGGCCCAATAAGGGTTTGCCTCTTCCACCAATGACTCTATTGGCCCCATTTCACTTGTCACAACATACAGTGGACTTGGCCCCTATTTATGAACAGTTAGTAAGAAAGACAGAAAGCCAAAAGAATGCATTTGATCTGCTTCTCTTCTTTTTCCTCTTCCTTTTCTCTGTCTCCCCTTCTCTCCCTTCTTCCAGCTTCTGCCCCGCTTCCCTGTACTCTCTTCCCTGTCTGTCTGTCTTTCTCTCTGAGAAGGATATAGAGAGAGGGGTACATATACATAGATACACATACACATATATGTGTGTATTTAAAAAGTTTTTTAAGCCATTCAACAAAAACATCAAGCTGATGCTGTCCAGTCCTGACATGGGAGCCTCCCCTGACCAGGTGGGGCTCTATAAGCCTGTCTCAGTGGAATGTACTCAGAAAGTGGCCCTAACAAAGTCCTATATACGTAAGGCATGCCCAGAATTGCTGACTCTGACCATAACTTATCACCCACACCCTGCTATGCAGAAGGACTCCAGCCTTTTACCTCACCAACACTAAAGATGCCAGGCTTTTCCAAACAAACAGAGCTACAGATCAAACATCCCAAAACTCTTAAGTTTTTACTAGGGTTATAAAACCCTTAGTTAAGTAAACAAACAACTAAGAGATAGTAGCACAATGAACAATACCTTTTGCCCTATAAAGGACAGTACAAGAAGTCTGTATATAGTACTTGTAAACAACTACTTCTGTCTACCCGCTTTTCTCTGCTCCACCCCATACCACTTGGTCTCCCACGCCCCTTCCAAAGACCTGCTTTGAAAACTAAGTGAGAATTATAGAGAATCTGAGAGCTCAGAGATAGAATGGATTTCTTCTTCTTCTTCTTCTTCTTCTTCTTCTTCTTCTTCTTCTTCTTCTTCCTTCTTTCTTCTTTTTTTTTTTAGAAAACAGTAAAAGAGTAACAGCTAAAGGCAGATACCTTTCCCTGGAGTTATAAATTTCTGTAGTGTAGTGCTCGTCTACAGCGACTCCTGTGTTCCAGAATGTCTTCCCTCATGATACCTGAATGCTCTTTCTCCATTTCGTTACAAAAGCCACCAATTAGGTTATTGAAATAATACACCTTTTCTTTACAAAACACAAAAACGTCTGGATTAAAATTACAAAGAGATTACACTACACACCCATTAGAATGGACAAAGTCAAGAACACAACACCACCAAATGCTGACAAGGATGTGGAGCAACAGGAACTCTCATTCTTTCCTGGAGGGAATGCAAAATGGCACAGCCAGTTTATAAAACAGTTTAGAGTGTCTTACAAAACTAAAGATAAACTTGCCATTTGATCCAGCATTCATGTTCCTTGGTATTTACCCAAAGGAGTTGAGATACACGAGCATACAAAGACCTGCACATGAATGTTTATAGCAGTTTTATTCATAATTTCCAAAACTTGGAAGCAACCATGATATCCTTTAGTAAGTGAACAGATAAATATATTGTAGTATATACAGACAATGGAATATTATTCAGCCCTAAAAAGAAATGAGCTATTCAACCATCAAAAGACATGGAGGAACCTAAATACATACTACTAAGGGAAAGAAGGCAATCTGAAAAACCTACATACTGTACAATTCCAAATATACAGCATTCTGGAAAAGGCAAAATGAGGAGACAATAGATTACCAGGAGTGGGGGGAGGGCACAGAGGAGCAGAGCACAGAGGAGTTTGGGGACAGTGAAAATACTCTGTATGATACCAAAATAATGGATACACGTCATTATACATTTGTCCAAATCCACAGTATGTATAGCACTGAGAGTGAAATATAAGGTAAAGCAGGGACTTTGGTTGTTTTGGAAGTAGCCGGGGAACAGTGCCCTCTGAATTGTAATGTGGTATGATGTCAATGTAGGTCCATGAGTTGTAACAAATGCACCTCTTGGTGAGAGATGTTGATAATGGAGGAGGCTATAAATGTGTGGGGGAAAGGGGATATATGGGAAATTTCTGTACACTCCCTTCAACTTTGCTGTGAACCTAAAATTGCCCTAAAAAATAAAGGCTTAATTTAAAAAAAAAAAAAAGAAGAAGAAGAAAGTCTGAGGTTAAAACCATGTTGGTTATTAACACTTAGAATGAATTTGCTCCAATTAGCAGTTCATTTGTCATTTGACAAATACTTACTGACGATTTACCATGGTCAAAGAAAAATATCTCTGCCCTCATGGAGCCTTTGGTTAAGAAAAGCAATAAACAAGTAATCAAAATAATAAAGTGGTAAGCTTTTTGATCTGGTAAATAAATCTAAGGTGAAATAGGACCACATTGTTAATACTTAGCTAAAATCGATCACATTGAAAAAAGAGAAGTTCCTCCTAGAACACAAAGTAGGTATAAGAAGAGGGTACATGAGCCTGTACAGTAGGAGATGGCTTAAAGAATATCCCAGAGTGGGCTTAGGATGGCTAAAGCATCGGACATGTCCAGAAACCTATAGAGAGAATTAGGAGGGGAGCAAAGAGACTGCTGAGAAGGAGCTTTGCTTTCTTCAAACATTTTCTGAACATCAACTTAGATGTTTTTGGTGTGTAATTGTGAAACAGGGAGGATAGGGGGCAGTGGGAGGGAGATGGTTGTTTTAGAAGTAGCCAGTGAACAGCTTCCTCTGATTTGAAATTACGAACAACACAGATTTGAACTGCACGAGTCCACTTACACATGGACTCTTTTCAATAAATACAGTACAGGGCTATAAATGTCTTTCTTCATCCTCATGATTTTCTTACAACATTTTCTTTTCTCTAACCTACTTTATTGTAAGAATAAAGTGTATAATACATATATCTTACAAAAACGTGTTTATCGACTGTTGATGTCATCACTAAGGCTTCCAGTCAACAGCAGGCTATTAGAAGTTAATTTTGGTGGAAGTGAAAACTTATACACAGACTTTCTACTGCATGGAGGGTAGCACCCCTAACTTCTGCATTGTTCAAGTGTCAACCATACTAGCTTGGGCAATTCTCAATAAACCACTAGTCAGTCACTGTTTCAGATTACAAGAATATTTTACCACAAATCTCAATCTCTTAAAGCCAAGGTAAGAATGAGGCTCATTAAGCCCCAGACCAAAAGTATACAAATGAATCCAGAACTGGAAGGTAACTTTGATATTTAAACTTAGGTCCCAGTGCCTAACACACAGGAAATGTTAATTTTACCTACCCTTCAAACTACTGATTCCTACCACAATCAAATTGTATTACCATAGTTATTCAGATTGCTAAAAAAATACCTTAGGTTAATAATTTTCTTAACCTATCTGCCAAACTGGTTGAATAGGTTATGAGAATTTTCATTAGAATATCAAACTTATGGCCAAGATAGTGTAATGATTTAAAATTTAACCGAGCTAAATTTTTCTCATATAATAAAATGTTTTCATATCCCAAGTATTTTACTCTTTCCAGACAGATTCAATCAAAAAGTACAAGTACCCTCATCATTATGATGTATTAAACTCAGATACCTAGTTCAAGCAGTTTCCAACTTCCTAAACTCTTTGGGCATCAACTACTCCTCTGTAATATGAAGATAATACCACCTAATTTGTAGAGCCACAAGGATTAAATGAGAGGATTAGAATATTTATCCCTGGTGTTTCCACCCTGACATTTTGTTCCAACATTTTGAATCTGAGAATGTTGAAAAAAACATTTAAACAGAATTTTGTCAATACTAATAAGTTTTTATTATTAAAAAATTTTGAGGAGTGAACCCAACTAAGCTGATTCAATTCTTCCATCCGTTTCTTCACACAAGCTACTTGTTTTCTATTTTCATTCGTATTTCACCAGAATTATTTTCACGAGGATCAACTCGTCTTGATTAAAATTATATAAAGATAATTTGATTCATTTATCAATGTTTGTCCATATCAAACATATTGTGAGTTCTTTTTTAAGTCAATATTCCTACCAAGTTCAATTTCCCTGGTTCAAATTTTGAAGAATTACATTTTGTCAAGAAGATCTCATTTTTCTGTTAATTTTCTTCAAAACCAAATTTTATGTAATGCCATTTACCCCTCATCAGGTTTATTTTTATGTTGATTATTCCTTCCAGGAATTTTCATTATTAATTAAACAAAAGTCTGAAAGTTCTATTTATCTGTTAGCTAAATCAAGGAAATACTGTTAGATATTTTGTGAGACCGAGTCAGAGAGGAAAAGGGGAAGAACTTGAGGAAAGGAAGGGGTGAAGGAGGAAGAAGAAACACAGGTACCAAGAAAAGGAAGAAAATATAGAGGGAGGCAGACTGGTAGCATAACGGAGAGAAGGAAGCAAAGACTGTGCAAAGTCAATGCATATTCCTGGGGATTGAAATCATAGAGGCCAGGTGTCATCCAGGGTCAAAATAAACAGCTTCACTGGGAGAGATCATAATAAGAGCTGTTCGTATTATTATTATTATTACTATCATTATTATTATGTTTTAATAGGGTGCCCTCCAAAACTGTGTTGGTAAGCCAGCTGTTACTCATAACATACAGTTTTTAAAAATTATGAAACAAATGGAGCGCCTGGGTGGCTCAGTCGGTTAAGCGTCCGACTTTGGCTCAGGTCATGATCTCTCAGCAAGGGAGTTCGAGCCCGGCATTGGGCTCTGTGCTGACAGCTCAGAGCCTGGAGCCTGCTTCAGATTCTGTGTCTCCCTCTCTCCCTGCCCCTCCCCCACTCTCTCTCTCTCTCTCTCTCTCTCTCAAAAATAAACATTTAAAAAAATTATGAAACAAAAAAAATCTAAATTTCAGTTAGCTTCCTGAACCATCCTTGTTCCCTATCTCTCTCCTCTCTCTCTCTCTCTCTCTCTCTCTCTCTCTCTCTCACACACACACACACACACACACACACATACATGCGTGCAATTTAATTCCTGCTGTGTTTGATTCTAGTGTTCAAAATACTTGCTTAGGGGTTGTCTCTTGTGGAACAATGCATGTGGGGTGGGGGGCAAAGGAGGCCAAAGAACAAGAAGGAAAAAGATAATCAAATATTCACCTCTCCCCTTCCTGGATTCAGAACTGGCCTTAGGTATATTTTATAATAAATGAAATTGCCATGTACTTTCCTGCTTTCTTTCCTGAACTTACTGTTACCTAGTTTCTCTTTCCTACTGACATCAGAACCCTCTTCTTACCCTAAGACCTTCATCTAAGACACTCGACCAAGGTTTATTCAGACATCCACAGTTCTATAAACCCATCTTCTCATCTATCAGTCCTTCCCGTTGGAACATTCAATCCTCTCAATACAATTGATCTCCAGCTTTGAAAGGAAAGCAATCTGATTAAATCAATTCCTACTGATTTGTAAATGACTAATAGCAACTTAGCCCTCTCAAAGGCAAAGTGAATGCCATGAATCTTAATAAACTTTAAATCCCTATAACGTGTTTAAAAGATTAAAGAGTTAGAAAAGAAATTTTGACAGGTAGCCACAATACAAGCAGGCTAGCCCTACTGGGAAGGTTCCCTTACTCCAGTTCCATATCCTCTCGTGTTTAACAGGTCAAAGTATTGTTGAACAATAGTGAATGTTAGCAGTGGTAACAGGAGGGCCTCTGCACTTTGCAGTAAAAAGGACAAACGTGGCTGTTTCAGAAGTAGCCTGGTGTGGGAATTAAGAGGAAGGAAACTGGAGGCAGGTTGCCTAAGCTCAAGTCCCACCTTCATCATTCACTATTTACACGACTTTGGACAAGTTATTTCACCTCTCTGTTTGCACAGCTTCCCCATCTGTTAAACAGGGATAATCATAATAATACTTAATCAGATTGTCATAAAAGTGTATATAGTACTTGGAACAGAGTTTAGAACATAAAGAGCACTATGTAAATATCTGTTACAAAGTTTATAAATCGTAAGAATTTTAAATTAGCTAGGGCTGCTCTTTTTTAAAATTTTTTAAAAGTTTCAATCACAATGGTGCATCCTTTAAAGACATCATCATAAGAAATCTGCCACCTACCCATAATGGTTAATTTGGGCTTGGGTTGATTATAGTTCCCTTTTAAGAACAATAGAAGCAATACAAAATATTAGGCGAGACCACAGAACTTCAAAGCAGAAAGGCCCTAATATTTCAAAGGTATCATCCTACCGACAAGTAAATTGAAGGCCAGAAAGATTAAACGACTCACGCAAGCTCAGAAGCGATGGTGGAAAAACAACATAGAATCTACATCTCCTTCCCCTTTTGCCTCTTCTCTTGCCCAAAGAGCAAGGCAAAACCCTTCTACCATGATGCAGATCACTGATGCTTTGGCTTCCTGGATCTGCATTGTAAGAGTTGTCAATCACACAGTGAAGAGATCCCTTGGCTGTTATGGGGTTCTTTTGTGTGTGGAATACCAAGAAACCAGCAAATCCCCAAGCAGCCTCTCTGTGGGCTCAGCAATCATGGAACCTACTGCGGCCCGGTTGAAGAGAAAGTGGGGCTAGTTTCCCTGTAGATGTTGTATGATCAGACAGCAGTTCCTCTCAACTTCTGGGCTCTGCTGCTTAACTCCTCCTAGAATCAGCTGGTTCTACTATGTCACCACCTAACTATATAAAATGGCAACAATTACCATATTGTTAAAAACCATTAAACACATGGTATTTATTAATGGTCAGTGGTATATGATGAAAAGTTCATCAACAAAATATTTTTCAAAGATTATGTATTATTGGACAATGGGGAATCCACCGCCATGACAAAATGGGAGGAGGGAGAGTCTCACTGGAAGGAAAATGTAACAAAGTTCAACAGAACGAAATCTACTTATATTTATGATACAGTTGTGGGCAGGTATTTTGGAATAATGAAGAAATACATGCATACCACCAGACATTCAATGTAAAATTCTTGGGGCATTCTTCAGACTTGTTTTCAAAATGAAATAAGATGTTGTGTCTAGTGGATGGGAGAGTTGTCATTTGAATATATTTACAGCATCTTAAAGTCTGTTGTGGGACTTATGACTTGTCCCCTAGATTCCTTCCTCATTGTTGTATATTTAACTTTATGTCTGTCAGGCTCGGCAAGTAGCTCAGTATCCTACTGTTCAACTAAGCATCACAGCACAGAGAAAAAAATGTTCCAACCCCAAAGGAAAAAAAAATCAGAAATACAGAAGAATAAGAGAAAAACTTACAAACCTTATCTGGGCTTTCATTCAAAACAAATTCTTTATCCAACCTATAAAATATTGCCAAAAAAACTTGCTACAGTGCAAACACTCAATCATCAAGGAACTGAAAAATTTACGGTGGATTTCCTGCTGATTTGTGGGGCTACTGGATCCTGCTGTGATAAAACTCGCAAGAGTATGACAGACATTTGAATAAACCTTTCTATCATGTAACTGAGGTTTTGCAAAGGATGAACTTTAAAATTTCTTTCAATACATCTGTGAAGCAAAAAAGAAAAAAAATAAGAAGGTGAAGCCAAGGATATTGCTAAGAGGGAGACAAATAAGCATTTTTTTACTGCAATCTAGAGCTAGAGCAGACTGAGTAGTCCAGACGGACCCAAACTTGTGACCAAATGAAAATAAACTCGCAGAATCTTTACACTTTGATTTATAGGCCACCCAGGCAACCATTCAAGTAGTAATGATGTTACATGTAAGGCACCCACCCATTTACTCGCCAGATAACACAGAGTATTAACAGGACTGCAAGAAACACATCTTCCTTTCAAAATAACACATTTTGATTACCAACACTGCACATTACATACGCACGATGACAAAACACAACGTTCCCAGAGACTGCCCCTTCCCTCCATCCTTCTCCCCCATCAGCCAACGTGTGGTGCTCTGCACTGGGGCCGGTGGGCTTTCCTGCCAAACAAATACAAGGGAAGGAAGGGGGAAACAGGTCACAGGGCTAGACTGACCAGGACTGCCTACACCAGGGAGACAGGAAGCTTGGGTCTCCAGGGGTGACCCTTTTTGCAGCTGTGCCCTTCCCCTTGACACGTGAGCACCAGCACACGCAGTGATCCATGAAGGCAGTGTGAGGGGAGTGAAGGAAAGGTGATGAGTTGACAGCATCTGCTAAAAGACGTCCAGGGAAGCTGCTATTGATGGTGGAGAAGCACAAAGTTTGGCAAACGGCCACCGGCACCATGTGCGAAAAGAGCTTCCTTCTAAGGGCATAAATTTTAAAAGTAAAATTTAGACAGGGGTAGCGGACAAAGTGGAGAATTTTTCGTTGTAGTCCCACCAAACAGGTAAGCTTTGCCTTTGAGGCTAGCTTGGGGCACCACAGAAAATGATCCGGATATCAGACCAATGACATGAGCGCCGTCCTGACAAGACGCGAGGGGCTTGATGGCTTCTCTCTTCCCCTCCTCATCCGCCCCTCCTCCCACCCCAGACATAAACTGTGCCTTCACGTCCACCTGCAGATAGAAAGATATTAATTTTAGTCATATCAAAACACATTTTATAATGTATAAATATAATACCCAATAGGCTCCTGAGAGATATACAAAATTAATCCCACTTGTGAAGGCCTTAATATTAGCTCTTTCCTCTTGGGAAGAATTTAAAATCCCACAAAAGCCCTTGATTTATTTCCTTCCTACACAACAGCAACAAACACTCACATAATTTTTAAGCAATGTAAAATATCACTTTAATGCTGAATACATGGAGACAGAAAGAGAGAAAGAGCTTTCCTCAGAACAGATACTTGGACAGCGAAGAAGTACTTAGGGGTCGCATTTCCCTCAACACATGAACATAATGCATTAATGTTGCATGCCTAGTTTGGGAAGAACGCTCACTGAAACTGAGAGGTGTTTAATACACATCTTACTCTTTACTTGTACGTGGGTTCTTCCAAGGGATTGCTCATATGGGTGTGTGTGTGTGTGTTGTGTGTGTGTGTGTGTGTGTATAATATATATGTCATATATATAAACATATAATAATATATATGTTTTTCTGGATGAAAAATTAATGTGAACTAAGCGTATCCAAGTTAATAGGACTTTACTAACTTCATCATAAATATAAAAGGAAGGGATATATATTGTATATTTATAGTTAGTAACTATTAATTCTAAACTAAGAGTTAAATGGATTTGGAGATTATCATTAACAGAATGGATCTATTGCATCAGAACATCTACAAAAAAGGAAAATAAACCTTATATATTTATTCTAAGCAAGAGCCCATCAAATATTATAACCTTTCCACCTTTCTTATTCATTCCCTCATTGGATGCTGGCCTTAACACAACATTATTTTCCTTTCCTCTCACCCATCCAGCTCGTTTTTCATCTGTAGCAAGTAAGGGAGAGGTTGGCTTAGTGCAAACCAAAAAGACAAACAAAAGTACCTAAATCTAATTTGGGTTTCTAAATTAACCATTATTAGTGGGTCCCATCAAAGTGGAACTCAAGAGCCTCCACCTTCAAGTAACGTGTACAAAAATCTTCATACTTACAAACACCTGAGTGCCAAAAGCTTCGTGGAAGAATAGAGATGCATGCCAAAAAATCATTTCCTTACCTTTTTGTGAGGAACATAGGTAAAAGAAAGTTAGTGTTTCAGCAAGTTACTTACTCTCAACTCATGGTCAGGAAAATGAAGTTAATATCTGCCCTGTATTTTTATGGGTGAAAAACACCACACTAAATGCAACTATTCCTGAAGCCACAATTATCCTGAATTAACAATCATCCATGATGACACAGACGAGTAAAGAGTCAAAGATGATCAGGCCTTAAGAAATGGGAGTAAAAAGGAAGAAAATTAACACGACTTAACTTTCAAAATATTTGTCAAGGATGCCACAATCTTCCATTAAAATTAATGTGCCGGTAGATTTCCCTACACCCACAATCCAGTTAAAATACAAGATCCATCACATCCAAATTTTGTGACAATGGTTAAGTCTTTTTCAATCTGTGTGCAAATTATGAAATAAGGAAAATGCACTTCCTTACCTCCATCATTTGGAAAATGACACCTTTTAAGTCAATAATGCAATACTTAGAGAAAATGGTGCCCCAGCAAAATATGACAGCACAGGAAATGTAAATGAGTGCTAAAATGGAGAGACGCGCTATTCATCCACCCAAAACGTGGCGTTTCCAATATTCCCTACGCCTGGTGTTTTGAACAGCACTTAAAATCTCAGTCCTCTATAGAGAATCCAAGTTCTCACATTTGTGATTTTCCACATTACTTGCTCATCAGTAAATGCCTCAGCAAATGACAAAGAAAAAGAGATAAGTATTTCTAACAAAGAGCAGATTCAAGCAAATTTAAAACCCCACTCTCAGGTCCATTTTTCTCCTTTAGGGGTCTATTCTCGGATCAATTTGAAGAGATTTGTGCTAGCAAGCCCCATTAATGCTAATGCAGGTGGTTAGGCCCCAATACGACCACTGCCCATGACTGGAACAGACCGCTGCCCGCTTTACTGACCCACAGAGCCCAGCCTCGCTTGTGATAAAACTCAAGAGTGTCTTGCAACTTCATCCCTTAATGGAGATCCTAGCATATGGCAAGAATCCAAGGCCCTGGCTCAGGTTGTTTATCTTTCAATGCTACTTTCAAGTCACTTACTGGCTGGAAAAGAAATTGCACTGTGGTTTAAAGTGAAAGCACTCAGCCTGCAGCTTCCACTTCTTTCTCCTCCTCCTCCTCCTCCTCCTCCTCTTCTTCTTTTTTAATCTCTCTCTTCCTCCACTTTTAACAAATAATGAATGACTATAACCATGGATCCTCTATAGACCTGCTCGCCACTGCGATAGTTATTATAATGTGGTGTCATAAAACAGGTCATTTTTACAGTAGGTTGGCTTCAGTTACTTTATAACCCAGTTATTTTATTAACTTTTAGTCCTCCCTCTCTTTTCCTAAACTTTTGGTCTCTACAAATCTCAAGGAAAAAAACCACCTAAATCGTGGGGGAATGGGGCGGGGGGTGAGGGGGAGGGAGGAGCTTGATTTTTATTCTGAAAGCAACTGAAATATACCAGCTGCTGCTGGTACCCTAATAGGTCACACCATCCCTGGCTTCTAGAACCAAAACGTCCCTGAAAAGGTAAAGAGGAGGCGTGAGGAAGGGAGTGAGGAACGGAAGAGAGGGCAGCACTGTTTGTAAAACAAGAACCAACTTTATGTAAGAGGATTACATCAATCAAAGTTATCATGTAATTAGTTTGGACACACAGACAACTTATACAAATACACTACAGCATACTACAATAATGATCTAATGCATTTCAACATATGTTAGCATAACTTCAGCCTTTGGCCCATTACCAACACTACAGTGGTTTTTGTGTAGAAGAGCCTTGTAGAGTATTTACTTTTGACCAAGCTCTGTATGAATGACTCAGAATTCATTCAAAAACAAATGTCTTTTGCTTCTCCCTCACTTGATAGGCAACAAAATACTTCACAATGGATGGGCAGCAGAATTTCCTCTTTGAAAACCAGCCAGGGGAAAAACTTGTTATGCAGAGGAACGGACAACGCATCCTTGTATAACAAACATACATCTTAAACAAAAACAAGGTCACAGATGGTTGTGATGTGGTATTCAACCAGAGCACTTCTGATTGACATGTATATGAATGCCGTGATGTGGAATGTAAATAGAAAATGTTTCAAATCCAAGTGTTTTAACTTCACATTATGGAAAATAATAAATACTGAATAATGTAATACAAGGTATTTCTATCTTGGGGTTCTAATGACTAACCACTTGAGCTCTGCTTTTGTGGTTTATAATGTCACCGGAACCCTCCATGGAATTATATATAGAATAAATGATAGGCAATGTTGAATTACAAGGCTATCAGGCTATAATACATAAAGTAAGTACCTAATATAGGCTTATAAATTATAGGCTTTTATGGTCTAGCATTTTACAGCGTAATGTCACAAACTGCAGTGATACAATATATTGATAAAAGATATGATATCATATTAGCTTTCAAAAAAAAATGTCCCTGGCACTACATTAGAGCCAAATTATTTCACAGAATCACAGGCTCAGAGCTGGAAGGATCCTTGGAGGACGTCACGCTCAATGCTCCTCCACAAGCCACCACCCAAATGCAGACATCCCCTCGTCCCTCCTCCGCAGCCCTGACAGATGGCCATCCTGCCTCAAACACTCCCGGCACTGAAAATATTAGGGGGAAATGTCAGAGAAATGCCTCCAACGTATACATGTAATAAAGACATACCATTATTAAGCAACAAATGTAAAGGTTAAACGCCCACATTGTAGTTGAGGATAGACCACAATGCTGTAACAGTTCACACACACACACACACACACACACACACACACGCTCTCTTTTACAGACTCTCCCTCTTTGCTTTTTCACAAAGAGTGAAAAGGGATGTAAGAAGAGGAACAAGACTTCTTCTGAGTATCTCTTTGTATCTCTTCCTTTTGTCTCTTTCATATGCAGTAATCGTTACCTGATGGGATTCTACACTCTTATTAAATCCCAGATGATCACAAAAAAGTCAGGACCAGAACCACACACCTTCTGACTGGATTCCAAAGGATTCCAGGCTGCTTTCAAAGTGAGAAACAAAGAAGGAAGACATAGTGAACCCCCATCCAGTACTTTGAGGTTTTCTGCAAACTAGAAGCATAACATATAAACACTGACACAAGCCTCATTGGTGTCTGACTGAAACTTTTCCATGCATAATAATTAAAAACAAAAGTAGATTGTATTGACCCACTGAGAAGAATGGAATTCTGTCAGTCTCTGGGAGAATATATTTGTTTCCAATGGAGTGGTTCCAATAGGGTGATGAGGAATAACACATGTAAGTATAAACCACAGACCCAATCACCTCAACACAGGCCTTCTAAGAAATACCCCAGTATCTTCTCCCCAAATCCACTCCACCTCAGACTATCAAATCCTCACTTGTAATCATTCTAAACAAATCATTCCCTACACCTGCACTGCTCTCATTTTATATTTCCTGGTTCTGAAATCCTTTTTGTATCTTATCAACAAACAATGGACTTAGGGATGAAGAGTCAAGAGATCTAGAAATTAGTGTTCTACAACCACTTAATGTCCCATGCTCCTCCAGCATAAATTGCTCTGCATGGGACTGTATCTGCAGAAACTTTTTCATAGTCAGCCAGGAATAGAGAATAATGGGAACAGCAAGAAGCAGTCTAAAACACACATGAGGAAATTATTCTTTGTGTAAAGCTACTATGATTTTGTTATTGTTATTCAACACAAAACTAAGCAGAAGTTGAGCGAGGGTATGTTCTCATTCCTGCACACATAAGGTAAGCGGCGGGGGGGGGGGGGCCTCACTTTCCTTTTTTTAATGTTTATTTATTCATTTTTGAGAGAGACAGAGAATCCGAAGCAGGATCCAGGCTGTGAGCTGTCAGCACGGAGCCTGATCCAGGGCTTGAACTGTGAGATCATGACCTGAACTAAGTTAGCCACTTAACCGACTGAGTCATTCAGGTGCCCCATGAGGGTCTTGCTTTCTATCTCGAAGCAAAAAACTTTGGCCCAAATTAACTTTGCTGACTCAAATCATGAGTTACAAAGTTTATCCCATAAGATATGTTTTCTGGAAATGCAGGATATGGAAAATAGTAAAAATTTACTAATGACTTACTCTATATAGTGTTTATAATGGCTAACATTCACTGAATACCTACTATGTGTTCTAAACTACCACTGTACTTGACGTGCATAACATCTTCGCTTCTTAAGGAAACCCTACGAGAAGGGAACTCTTATTAGCACCATTTTACGGATACAGAAGCACAGAAGGATTAAGTAATTTCCCCAAATCACACAGCTATCAAAAAGTGGAGGTAGAAATTGTGCTCGAGCAATCCGATCTTTCTTTCATGAACACTATAATATCCGTGCGGCACACTTTAAGAGGCTTGCGACTGCCGGATGCAGTTTGGAGTATCGTATCAGGCAGGTGGCTATAATAAAGCATGTGGTCAAAAATAACAGAAGGAATCACAGGCGGTACTTAATCAGCATTTATTAGAATCCTGCTGGCCTAAAACTAGCAGAAAAAAATCCTCTCACATCCTGGGCAAAGATTTTTACCTTTTGTTCAAATTGGAATTCTGTTAAGATTCTTTAAAAGAGCCTTTGCGCCCTTCCTGAGAGAATGAGTACATTTTTAGGAAGCCCCTCCCCACTTTAGGACCTTGGAACAATTCTGTTTATGGATCCAAGGCTTTCTGAAAAAACTCCTTGGCTCCAATTCCAAAACATTGTAGAGTTTGGAAGGTAAAATTGAGAACACGGAGCACCTTCGAGCGTTTTTATTAACAATTCTTCCAGCTAAAACTTCCAAAAACTTTTCTTGGTGGCATCAAGCGCCTCTGGGGCCAGATGCCGTGACTTAAGGATGGAGAACACAAAAAAGGAGATGTGTGCAGAGGGGAAAGACCAGAGGAGGGTCGGGGATGACAGGGTCAGGAGAGAGGAGCGAGAAGAGAAAAAAGCATGTCAAAAGCACCGAAGGCTGGGAAACGCGCGCCCAGCACATTATGCAACTGGACCTGGAACAAAGTTTGGACTGATCCTTCCCCCCAAACCTTAGCGAGGCAGAGCCTGGTTTAGGGATAATACAGGTCAGCGTTTGAAAAAAGAAAGGTCAGAAGAGCTGCACTCTGGACTGGCCAAGTACAGAACTGGTGCGGAGTGGGGGCGAGGGGCGCACGCACACATGGTGGGGAAGGGGAACGAAAGGTGATGCGGCTGCCCCAAAAACAATATTCTATGCCCAATGTGACAAGCTAGCGGAGGAATGTTTTTCAAAGGACCAATCAGAAGCCTAAAAATTTTTAAGTTAAATTATATACAACATGCCACACCTAAAGTGGAAATAGTATTTGAGTAAGAAATTCTGTGTTTGGTTTTTTTTTTCTCCTCCCTTTAGGGCTTTTCCCAGGGACACCTGCAAATAAGAAAAACAACACACACACAAAAATCCAGCAAGAATAGGGCACTCTCTGATTGACAAGAATAGCAAAGAACACAGAAGATTTCTAAGTGAAAGGCACCACGTGGAGCACAGATAAAAGAGCTTTTAAAAATTTTAGGGCGCCAGATTCAAGTGTTCCAGTGGATACTTGAAGCGCCTAAGCACAAAACCCTTTCCTCAAATGCATTAAGTGCACAGAGAATGACTTTAACCACCGTGTGCCCGCTTCATCCAAAAGGCAGCTGGCACCTCTTTTTGTGTCATGAACAAGGCAAGCACTCTACCTACCCAAGGAGAGTACAACCAAAACCTCACAGAAAGACCCGCTCGGTCCTCTCACACATATCAAACATCACCTCGACTCATTTTTTTTTTCTCCCAGAGAAGAGGCTCCACCATTCATGGAACTTTGAAAAGTTGCCTCCGCTCTGAGGTAGAACCTCACCCCGGTCACCCGGTCCTGCATGTCACACACTCCTACTTTCCCAACTGCTGCAGCACTTTCCTCACCTCTGGTCCAGCACTGGCTAATTAAAAGCTGAGGTCAGTCTCCGATTACC
>NC_080792.1:46803790-46863790 GCF_028018385.1 Neofelis nebulosa | reverse complement strand
ACAAGCACCGCTGTACTACCGCAGAATATCAGAGTACTCATTTTCCATCATCTCCCCAGCAAACTTGAGTCTCTCACCGTGCTAGCCTTCTGTCCACCCCCACCCTCAACTCTTTCCTATGGGTTTTAGCTGCCATAGTGAAATTTGTTTTCCAGATCCGTTGGTAGCTCACTCTTCGCCCTTCCTCTTTTCTCTCCCTCTCTCCTTTTCCTCTACTGCATTCATCATTATTCAGCTGCATTATAACACTTAAAAAAAAAAAAACCCAGCTTTGAAAAAAAAAAAAAGAAATCATTTGATTTTCATTGCCCTGGAGAGAATTAAATACCCCCAAGGAAAAATTCTGGTACATTCTCTGCACACATTTACATGCAGCCAGTGAAGTAAACATTTCCATAATTGCTCACTTCAGAACACGTTACCCAGTTCCTAGGTACAATAACTGTCAGGAGTCAATGAGGAATAAAGAATTTTCCTGAATCCTTGCACATAACCTGACTAGCATTAATAACTCCACAGTTGTACATAAGTTAAGAAATGGATTACTGCCAGACATCAGCCTTGCTCTGAACACTTTGGTCATAGGCTCTTCCTACTGCCATTAACAAAATAAACAACTATGTTTTTTAAAACCGTACCGCTATTGATATGAAAAGCATTCTTTACCTTCCTTCTACTTAGAATAAAAGGCAATAGCCAAAACTATAGCTTTTTTTAACCTTGGAATTACAGCAACAACATATGGCTTCCATTTACTTCCAATTTTACTCGTACTGTGAGCTTCTTTGGTGAAGTTGTCTTCTATTGCTAAATGACAAAATGAATGATGAAATTCAGTTGCTATGCTAGAAAAACAAAAAACAAACCGTGGTGGTTAATCCCTAAGGAAAACTGGACTTCGGTTATGAATCATCCTTACCAGCAATCTTGGAAATCTTAAATAAAAGTCTTTATGTCCTAAAAAGTATTGTGAATAAACATTATTTTCTTTTAAGCCTCTGGCAGAAAAGAGACCCCTCCCTCTCCAATGCCTTCAAATTCAAGGTTAGAGAGTATGCCACCAGCCCTCGGTGATTATTTGAACAGAACTTGCCTTGTGCAAGAGACATCAATGCATAAGGCAAGCACGAAGTCTGCTGTTTTTATTGCATGCTTGCAGTGCTCCTCATGTAGCTGAAACTACAATGAGGAGCTCGGGAAGCACGTAATAAAACCAACCAATGGCTGCTATGGTATTAGTAATTTTTCTACAAAATGAAAATGGACACACTTGGTTACCAGATAAATCCTTCTGAGCTTCCCCCATCTTTCCCCGGCCAGCACACTCCCCAGTTCCCCCCAACTCCCTTGTGCGTCCAAGATTTGCTGAATCCTTCTGAGGACTTCAAAAAAGATAGTCATTGTCTAATTAAGCTGTGACGAGGTCTGGCTAAACAGACCATAAATTCAAACTTGGGGGAAAATTATTTTTTAATTTTAAAAATGTGGCTAGCTAGACAATCAACTTGTACAGACAATAAAAGTGTAGCTCTGTGTGTTATAAACTATTTATGACATGTTCAAGGAAGTTTTTCACCCAGGCAGAAAATATCCTTTTAATAAGCCCTTTTTACTACAAGATGCTATTATTGGTCTCTTCTTTATTGTTGTTTTCATATTTTCAGCATAAATATAGTGCACAAAAAGACAAAGGCAATGCTGCAAACAACTGAAATGTTATACAATTTGCTAAAATGATGAATAAAATTAAAACTGCCTGTCAAAGCAAAATGAAAAGCAATTTTGTTTGCAATTTTCATAGCAGCTATGGAAAAGCAGCCAAATTCATGAACTGCATGCAGTCTGCAGTTTATAAGCATCCACAATGACTGAAGAAGGTGCTTTGATTAGTAATAATATCAAGATGAACTGCAGCTCAAAATTCAGAACACCCTGGCCTAGCTGCTGGCCTTCTGAAAGGAAGAGTCTATTCTGTGCTCCCCAAAATGGACTTACAAGAGTTAATATCAGACTATCCAGATGATTATGAACACCTTAGAAAGCTGGTGTTTGATTCCAAATTTAAATTTCATCAATCATTCCAAGCACTAACACCTGTGAAATACGCATTCTCTGCTCTTATTCCTGGGCCCCTCGCTGGGAGCCCAGAGTACAGTCTGCAAATGTGTAGACCCAGGGAGGTGCAAATACCACTGTTTGCTACCAGATTTTAACTAGAGCGATTTCTACTGAGTTTGGTGTCTGATGCACAGTAGGCCATATTCTTGAATGAAGGGAGGAATGAATGAATACATAAAGGAATTTATTTCCATCATTGTTCTCCATTTTGTTTATGATACTCAACACTCGATTTAGATGAAACATACAGCTTTGCGGTATGCCTGAGGAAAGGCCAGTCAGGGAACTGCCGTGACAAAAGGGACAACATTAGTCACATTACTACAACTATTAATAACCCTGCCAAATGTTGGAGCTCCACTGTAGAATTCTATTCAAGACATAATTGAATGGTAAGAAATCTAGGTTCTTTCCTTCACATTTAGCCGTAAATAAAACCTCGGTGAAATTCTTCTCATTGAAAGTTGTCCATTGCTGGTATCAATTCCTCTATTTTTACCCTCAAAAGTGAAAACACACGAAAGTGCGAACATTTCATTAAAGTAAGCATTTCCACACTCATTTTTAAAAGATATCAATTAAATGCAACAAAATGAATAAATGTGTCATATCAGCATTTTGGCTTAGGAAAGCCTTCCCATGTTCCCATATGGAATGCTTGAGTGCGGCCATCTTATTTAACCATATTCCCTGGTGTGGCCATTCATAAGTAAAAGTAGGGAAATTATGAATTTGAGCTTCAGACATCAGATTACAATAATTTAGAGTTAATTCTGAGAAAGCGGAATTTCATGGTAAGCAGTTAGTTGAAGAATTAGAAGGCTCACCTTCCACCAGGAGAAATACAGGTCAGCCCTCTGAGTTTTTGCCTTCAAACACGCAAGGATCTGTGAGTCAACACAACACCCACAGAAAATTCCACTCTTGGTGGATGTCCGCCACTCTTACTGCAAAACTGTGGCCATGCTATATTAGCGATTAGTTACACAACACATATCTGCAAGTGGTATTTCCATTTTTCAATCAAGAAAACTGAAGAAAGGAGTAGAATTTTTGAGTTTCCAGAAAATAATAATCAATACCTTCTCTAGATGCAACTGCGCTTGAAAAGTTGTTGAGATTAAAAACATTTTTATCCCAGTGACTTGGAAGATCCAGTCACTGCATCAAGAAAAACAAAAATCACTGTTTCAACTTTTTTGGATACTAAAAGGATTTTAGTACCTGTTACTATCTAGAACATAATATGCACTCATTTACTATACACTAAAAGGAGGAATCAAAAGAAAGAAAAGAAAAACAAAATCCATGTAGAGGAAAAAGTAGTGTCATATAAGGCTATTTTCTTAAACTGCCACATATTTCTCTGGAAGAATGAAGAGAAGATCTTTGGCTTGAACTAAGTCAGAAAGAAGAGCAAGTCTACCAACATTTATGTATGTCACCTACCAGTTTCCCATTGTTTGCTGCATCTTATAAAACTAAGATACCTCCTTAGATGTCAGACACTCTATTCTGGTGAATCTCATATATTTACAATGAAAATATTTCTCATCTCACTTCATGGTTTTTTGAGATCCAGGCCTCTTGGTAACCAATCTGCACAACATCAATAGTCTTATATTTGAGACAAAATGCCTTCATGTCAGGCACAATAATGGAGCATACACACACACACACACACACACACACACACACACACACACACAAAACCCTTCCAACAAACTCTCTCTGACAATGGCATTTTTAAAAGCTCCCCACAGCTTTCTTATAACATAATCCCTAATTGTATCTCCTTTTGTGTCCCTTATGACTGACTTATGCACTGGCTTATGCACAGGTACAGAGAAGTGGGTATTAATGATTTTAAATAACGTACTATCATTAAGCAATAGAGTATGTAGTTGATGCGTACTGGTACTGAGGAGGCAGAATGTTATTCAGGTCAGCAGGGAAACAGCCCCAGTGGACATGAAAATATGACTTCTGTTCTTGTTTCTGCCACTACCAGCCACGAAATCTTGACGAAGCCACAGCTTCACTGGGGCCCCACTTACTCAAAGGTGAAAGCAGGAGGTGGCAGCATCACGCTCAAAGCAGGGACTTTCAAACAATTTGTACTCATTCAAATTTTAAGTAGAAGGTCCAAGATAAGTAAAACAGACAAAACCACCCAATATGAAGCCGAGGAGGCTTAGGGGTCCAGCCTCCCAGACCCAGCTCCACCCTTCTCTCCTTCCCAAACGGATGGAATTCCCAGAGCTCCCAAAGCATGGTTGGAATCTGCTGTATCAAATGATCTCCAAGGTCACTTTCTAAGTCTTGTGCCCAATGGTTTCCCTTCATGTATTTTTCCTTTTATTTCTAAGTCATTATTTTCATTCCTGCAATTTAAGGTACATAAATCAGGCAGGGGAGATGGCAGGACATAACACAATGAAAAAGCTCGGGATACACTGTTGCTAAGTGATCATTTTAATCAATAATTAAAGGAAAAAAAAAACATACGTCCAATTCCAGTCCTTACCATGAGCTATCGTCCAACACATAGAGATGATTGGCAAACAGTCCTGTAACTTCTACCTAGATGAGGGCTCCAGAAAGGGTTGTTGCTGCACGAACAGATTTTCTTGCACATACACACACACGCACACACATACATTCCTTAATTTCTTAGAGGTCTCTAAGCAGACATTACCAAGAAATTTACACTAGAGAATCAATCAATCATTGCTCCAGGAGTACAATATTTAAAACTAGCTTTTCTGGATTCTACCTCAAGGTGATCTCACTATTGCTGCTCTTTAGAGATTTAACAACAAAATTATTATTTCCGAACTTTAATTGAGCTTCTTAGGATAGGTATTTATGATACTCTTCACAACACTTGGAGATTTTATGCTCTACAGTGGAATATTTGGCTGTTTTATTAGTATTCGTTTTTATATTTCAGGTATTTAAATAGTATTGTATGGCTTTATCTAGAAAATAAATCAATTTGGAAATTTGCTTTTAGCAAATGGGGCTTTCACAGTTTCTCGCATACAATACCGCTTTCAAGCCATCTCTCCAAAGCCTCAACCAGAGGATTTTTTTTATGACTGTCACACAATTTAAATTAAATATCCATTTTTAAGGCACTTTTTTAAAAAAAGTAAGGCCTTATGATTAGCAAATTAAAGATGACTTTTTCTTGTTTGCTTGCAAATAATTTCTTTAATCCAGAGCGTGAGAAGTGAACTCCAGCTAATGAATATTATCCTTAGTAAGCAGTAACCTAGAATCTTAAAACGTTCATTTTTATCATTGGTATTTTGAAGTTGCAACTTTGATCCATATCAACATAAAAAAGAAATGATTTTATTAACATTCTCTTTCATTACTGGATAATACTCTGCAATGCTGTTACTGCTAGGGTACTATTAAGGGTTTCCCTTAAAGAGGAATTCACAGATGATTTTAAAATAATAACAGCGATCAAAATTCTTTGGTTTCTTTAGATGAGTATTCTCATTTTCTCCTTACTGTTAATTTTCTGCTGATCCTCTGGTCAATCCGCTTCTAGGTATGATTCAAGAGATAGCATCAAGCAATAAAGATGCATAAAGCATGGCCCAATAATCATGCTACAAATTAGTTATCAAATTCGATTCTAAAGGCCTAGGATCTCTTTTTCTATGACTCTTCATTTATTATTTTCTAATTATTAGACTAGTAGCAAACGATCTTTTTACCATGTGCAAGTAACAAAAATGGACTTAGGTGGTGGCAAAGCTATCTACAATTCTTGCAGAATTACCTTGTATCTTGAGATGCAGGTTTATACATAAATCTTTCTATACCGCTATCTCTGACACCCTTTTCTCTTTCACATAAAGTTCTTTGAAAAAAAGATGCACTATGCATATTTACCTAAAAGTGCAGAAAAAGTGTAATTAATAATTACAACTAGCACTCATGAAACTGTTATCTAGATAAGAATGAGAATACTGCCAGCACCTAAAAATCCCATATGACCCTCCCCATCATCAACGGTTGTCTCTACCCTAAGGCAACAACGAAACTGACTTTTGTGACAGTTATCATCATCCCGTCTTTGTTAACAACCCTAAACCATACACTTTAGTTTTGCCTAGTTTTGAACTCCATGTGAATGGATTCTTTTATGTCTTGCTTCTTGAGTCACTCTAAGTTTGCAGGGCTTATTCCTCTTGATGACTGTAGCCACACTTCACTCATTTTTCTTGCTGATGTATTCCATTATTTGAATATCCACGATTTATCCATTCCATTTTTCGGACATTTGGGTTGTTTCCAGTTTTGACTATTATACACAATGTTGCTCTGAATGTTCTTTGTCCATGTCTTCCATAGGCATGAGTTGTTCTGGGGTATGGAAAAGTGGGATTGCTGAGCCATAAATCTGACATATCTTCGAATTTACTGGATAATGTCAAACCATTTTTCCAAAGCTGTTCTGCCAATTTACACTCTCACCGGCAGGGTCTGAAATTCCCCATTACTTCAGATCCTCGTCAACACTTAGAACTGTCACACTTTTTGCCAAGTTGGTGGGTATACTGCCCAAGAAATTATACTTTCATCACACTCTTATTATCTTGGTTTAAAGCACTGCACAGACAACATGAAAATAGCTGAAGTTATGCCCTTCTAATCTCTGTTTTGCCTTTGTCTCTCAATGGCCCTAATTGATTTTAGAACTTCTGATTTAAAAATTATATTCTTGGGGGGCGCCTGGGTGGCTCAGTCGGTTAAGCGTCCGACTTCGGCCCAGGTCATGATCTCACGTCCGTGAGTTCGAGCCCCGCGTCGGGCTCTGTGCTGACAGTGCAGAGCCTGGAGACTATTTCAGATTCTGTGTCTCCCTCTCTCTCTGACCCTCCACCATTCATGCTCTGTCTCTCTCTGTCTCAAAAAATAAATAAACGTTAAAAAAAAATTTTTTTTTTAATTATATTCTTGGGGCGCCTGGGTGGCTCAGTCGGTTGAGCGTCCAACTTCGGCTCAGGTCATGATCTCATAGTCCGTGAGTTCGAGCCCCGCGTTGGGCTCTGTGCCCGTGTCGGGCTCGGAGCCTGGAGCCTGCTTCGGATTCTGTGTCTCCCTCTCTCTCTGCCCCTAACCCACTCGCATTCTGTCTCTGTCTCTCTCAAAAATAAATAAACATTAAAAAACTTAAAAAAAATTATATTCTTTATTTTAATCCTTCTTATCCCCTTTACTCTTACAAAACAGACCGTGCAATACTGGCAATACTATCCCACTTCATAGGAACACTAGGTACAAAAAGTATAATTCTTCAAAAAGAAATTGCTGCTAGCTGCCACTACTCCCCTCTCCTCTATAAATAGTATTTTATACAGTAATACTATAAATTACACTTGAGTCCTTCTATATGGAGACAATTTTCCACATTTTGAGCATCAATTTCATGTATGCAAATCACATATATACCATTTGCCTAGACTTGTTATAAATTTGAGATCTGAGATTATCTATTTCTCCAAAAAATACTCATACTTCATTCTAAATAGAACTCCATTGCCAATGGTCTTGAGATTTTAAACCTCAGGAAGTTAGTGGGGTGCATATGGAACAGGAAAGAGGAACAGAGAATTTTCCTTGAACAAACACTCTTCCTTAGAAGAGTGTTTTGACCTTCTAAGATCACACTGGGGGATGTTTACATTGAAGTACATGTCTAACTTCCTCTCCATCTCTGCAAATACCTTCTTTTCCTCAAGGTCAAGTTCAAGTCTCCCTTGCCACGAATTAGACCTTCCCGGAACATGGCAAACCCCAGTAATCTCTCATGACTTGACTATACACTTTGATGCTTAATTATATTCTCTAGGATGTATCTCTTTATACTTTGTTGTGCTTAATCATAATCATAATCGCTAAACCATAAGTTCCCAGGAAGCAGAAACCTTTCCTTTCTTGTTCAAGGCTCTACCCTCAGTATAAGAAATCATGCCTGGCACATAGCTCATGCTCAGTAATCATTAAGTGAATGAGACAAGAATGTCTTATGTTTTTCTGTACTTCTTTTATGTGTGTGTAGGGTCACCTCATAGATTATATAGGCTCAAAAGTAGCAGCCATTTTTTTTTATATATCTTTGTTTCCCCCATATTATCAAAACTGATAGATACATAAAGAATTAAAATGGAGCACAAAATAAGACCCACATTCTTTACAATAGGTACTTCTTCAAAACATCTAGAACATACTAAATTGAAGTCAAGAAACTAATGAAGATACTAAATAGAATAAGCATAAATACCTGGCATTTATACTTTGTAATCCATTTTTGCTAACAGACACCAGCGCAAGTATGGGCTAATCAGATGGACAGCTTGCACATCAATTTGCAATATTCAAGCTATAACAAACTCATGCAAATTCTTATCAAATCCTTTGTGCTATGTTTATTTAGTCTCATTAAGATATTTTTAAAAATCATTGTTGGATTGTTTTGAAAATATCTGACTATAAGATAATTTGCCACTAGACAATACAGAGCATGAATGTAAATATTACTGAACACACTATGACTTAAGAATATGGTAATATTGCAATACTCTGGAAGTTCTGCCTAAACAGAACACCCATTTTGCTATACTGCCATCATAGAATAGACACAGACCATGGGTCCTTGAGGGAAACTGCATTTCTCCACCAGTTCTGAGGAGAAAAAACTTCTGTTTTTAAACATTCATATATTTATTCTTTTTTTCCTGCAAGAAGAAGATTTGATGGTTTTCAGACATTTCTTTTTTTTATTATAACAATCTCCATAAATCCTTAGTAGAAATCCTAGAGTAGAAATTTTTCCTATTCTTAGATTTTTTTGATTGAGTCATTCACAAATTCATTCATTCATTCATTCATTCACCATTTACTGAAGACCCACATGTAACCACATGGGCTAGGGGTAACACATTCAGTAGCCCTAGCCACATGGGCTAGGGGTAACACATTCAGTCATTCACTCACTCTGGATGAAAATATGGCAATGTTTTGTCTTTTCACTGTTTTGAAAAATTCCTTATCTTATTTACCATTGAGTTATTATCATCAGAAAGCATGGATTAGTCGTGATTTTCATTTAAATCACAGAGGAAAAAATGTGTATAATCACACAAAGAAATAGAAAGTTTATAAAAGCCTGTATCTCCAATTCTACCTGTCAGTTCTTCTAAATGATGTCCTAGTCAAAGACCTCTACCAGTTAATGAACTTGGGGCCAATCACACCGCCAGACGATCTCAGACACTTTCTGCCTGTGTTTTGGCATGTGGACTGGGTTGGAGTACATTTGAGATTAGACTTTAGGCCCCTCCGGGCACCTCTCTCTCCTGTTGCTGTTGTTAAAGCAAATCTAAGTCTCAAATAAAGAGATGCAATTACTCTACACATCCTTTCTGTTTACCTGTCTGTCACAAGAGAAAGTGAAGCAACCACCCTCTACAAGTCTCTATATCCCTAGGCGTTTTGTGCCCCCCCACCATGTTTCACATTTTTTAAATGGGTGATCAGAGTGGTACATTATATAATTTTCCTTGATCCTACACCACCCTAGGGATTGCCTGTTATACTTCTAGGAATAATAACCACCATGAAAGGCAAGATATTAGACTTAGTAGGTTAAAAAAAAAACACAAAGAAGGGAATAACTACTTAAATCATGGTGCAAAGATGGAAAGCAATTCATAGGTAGTAACTATAACACACGTGTGGCTTCACTGAGTGAAATTAAATCAGTCTAAAGTTTCACTCTAGATGCAGGACCACGTCGCTCTTCTAAAGAATAAGCATGCCCTAAACAATGCAGAGTTGGCTCCCGGCCAAGTGACCAGACCACAAATGTGGATACACCTTGGACAGCGGACATCCTGGGCGCAGCGGCCGCAAAGTTCTAGCTCCCACCACTTCCCACGTGGAAATCCAGCAAAGAAAAACAATCTAGCAGTCACATGACTCAGAGTTGTCATCCTCTGCATCTGTCCCCATGTGTAAACATCTTGATGCAGAAGGAAACTGACTCATCCCTATCAGGAAAAGTCCGTTTTCCTCTGCCTCGCATAGACCAGGACTTGGCCCATGTGAGGTCTGGGTAGGAAGCCATACAGAATATGAAGTTGTAACTGCACAAAACAAAAACTAAGCTGCTTCAAACGTATGTGTGCAACAAGTCCAACAAGGGAGGTAGCGAAGAAGGACAGTGAGTAAGGTAAAAGCAAACAACAAAAAGATGATCTCAAATAAACATTTTCTACAGACCACGGAGATAAGTTACGAAAAATAACAGGAATTCTGAACACAGAATCAGAAATTTCAAAATGATGGGAACTCTGTAGTACTCTCATTGAGAAACAAATACTTGAGACAGCACTCAATTACTGTGCTGTGTTCTACTCCTAAGAGGCTCTAAAACAGGATGGGGAAAAACACAGGTTTTCATGAAGCAACTGCCCGATACTGGTCAGAGTGAGAAACCACTGTATTTGACTAATGCTTCTCTAATAAATAAGGATTCTTAATGACAGATGAGAGTAGGATTAGGACTTTAATGACCAATGCTACGAGGGAACAAAAAAGCTACAGTAAATTCTTGCTTCCTATTTCCACTTAGTAGCATCAGATCAATTACAATAGCAGAACAGACTTGGAAGCAAAGAAATGGTAATCAGAAGGACTTGGATTTCTGCAGAAGATTGTACTTCCCAAGATGGCCACAGACAATAACTCCCGTCCCACATGCTCTCTTGCAGTGTGTGTGACCTTCCTACTTCATCATCAAAGAGTAGAGTTTATTTCCCTTCCACTTGAATCTGTGCTGGACTCGGAACTTAACTGTAACCAACAGAATACAATGGAAGTAACACTGGGGTATTTCTGAGCCTGGCCATTAAGATACTGCAACTTAAACCTTGGGGCACTCCTTGGAAGGCAGACCCATGCCATGAGCAACCGAAGCCACCACGTGGAAAGGCCTACCAGAAAGACAACCAAGGTTCAACCAAGCCTCAGCTGAGCTCCCAGGCGTAGTCAGCACCAGCCAGGTAAGACCTCCAGGTCAACCTCACAAAAAGCAGTAGACAACCCAAAGATTCGTGAAAGTCATAAGTTGTTATCATTTTTTTAAGTTTATTTATTTATTTTGAGAGAAACAGAGACAGTGCGAGCAGAGGAGGGGCAGAGAGAGAGAATCCCAAGCAGGCTCCGAGCTGCCAGAGCAGAGCCCCACACAGGGCCCAAACTCACAAAACTGTGAGATAATGACCTGAGCTGAACCCAAGAGTACGAGCCACCCAGATGCCCCTAAACTATTATCATTTTTAAGTCACTAATTTTTGTGATGCTTCATTATCCAGTAATAATTAACTAAAAAATTAATTAAATAATTAACTAAAAAATTCTGTATTTTATTATATCAATATAATGATAAGCTGATTTAAACAAACACATACACATATCATATGGAAATATAATAGGAATGGTTATTTTGAAAATAAATATTTTGATCTAATAGTGTATAAACAAGAGAATATTCTCATTTTGGTACATCTTTACATCTATTATTAAAAGGTTTGGGGGCACCTGGGTGGCTCAGTCAGTCGAGCCTCCTATTTCAGCTCAGCCTCCAACTTCAGCTCGGGTCATGATCTCATAGTTTGTGAGTTCAAACCCTGCATCAGGCTGTGCACTAACAACATGGAGCCTTCTTGGGATCCTCTGTCTCCCTCTCTCTCTGCCCCTCTCCCACGCTCACTCACACAGTCTCTCTCTCTCAAAATAAATAAACCTTAAAAAAAAGTTTTGAGGGATGCCTGGGTGGCTCAGTCAGCTGAGCACCCAGCTTTGGCTCAGGTCATGATCTCCCAGTTCATGAGTTCCATCCCCGTGTCACGCTCTGTGCTGACAGCTCAGAGCCTGGAGGCTGCTTTTGATTCTGTGTCTCCCTCTCTCTGCCCTTCCTCCGCTTGTGATCTGTCTCTCTCTCTCTCTCTCTCTCTCTCTCTCTCTCTCTCCCAAAATAAACAAACATAATTTTTTTTAAGTTTTGGATGTATTAGAAAGATCATAAAAATCTCACCAAACCAAATTTAAAGGAAGGAGCTATTGCAAACTTGGAACGTTATAATAAAAATATAATAAAAACATTAAAGTTCCTCAAAAACATTTATAAATATTTAACTTTAATTCCAGCAAATATATAAAAAAGATATATGCTCCTTACATTGAAAACTTTCTGCTTTCCTCTTCTCTTTGATTCTTCAAGTATTTTCCGACTTAAAGATGTAAACATATTAATAATTGGAAGGCATCAAACAATAGTGAGAGACACTTAGGTCTCTCCTGAGCATAGCAAGCACAACAGTGGATAAGGGTTGCCTATGACACAGCCTACTTTTTAATTCTCTAAAAATGTAACAGCTATACTGCAAAGAATGTCTATAAACTTGTTTTTATTTTGAAAGCACCCATAACTTTTCCAATTAGCAAACATGAGCCACTGGCAGCTGGAACTTACTTTTTCTTCCATTATATCTACACCCGGTTTTATGGAGTTTCTCAGATATCCACAAGGGGCACATTGGAGATTTATTAAAAATTGGAAGGGGGTCTCATACAGGGTTAGAGGAATCTAAAAATATCCAGTGGAGCAGGGAAACGGACAAGAACATGGGCAGCACAGGTAATACGTGGTCTGACAACTAAAGAGAAAGGAGAAGCCAAGAGAAAAGGGGCACAGTGCCCTTCTGCAACTTCCACCCAAAAGACACAGAACCATCTACAATGGAAGACCCTTGACAGGCAGCTGATCACTTCTGCCTCATCAAGCATCACCCCCTACACAGAAGTGTCTTCCATAATAACACCAAGGACGGCACCGAGAGAGCCACCGAGCCCCATTTCATGCCAAAATGGTGACCCAGAACTGCTCACGACCTGTCCATCCAGGGGAAACCAGGCAGCCCTCCTGTTGCTGGTCCAAGTCCTCAGTGGGAGGGAGTCCTCCTTAGCAGAGGCCAGCAGGCTTTTCTCTCCACACGTTCCCAAAGAATGGGGTAACAGCTAGGGATTGGGGAAATACTCATGAGATGGAGGTAGGGAGGCAGGGAGGTTTATAGAGTCCATCTACTTATAGATAAATATCTGGTACAACTTATGGAGTAACAAGTGCCCACCTGAAGAAGGCAAGGACACTAGCACTCCCACGAGCAGTCATCTGACCCGGAATGTGCTTTGGGGTAATGGCTTTTGGTGTGATTCATCATGCACTTCATTTTGATGAAATAATTCATATCGCAAAACCAACACTGGACTTGGAGTCAGAAGTTCAATGTCCCAAGTCGTAGCAGGGCCAGTAAATTGCTAGGGGACAGTGGGTTTTCTTTACCATAAAAAGGTAGTTGGACCAGGTGAACTCTAATGGTCTTTTTAGCTCTAACCTTGCATGACTGTTCAACGCCAAATGGAAAACTTCTGTCTTCCACAGTCCCTCCATTTGTATAGGTTATCTAGTGTATTTTTTATACCACCTGTTTGCTTGTAGATGCTGGGGAAGGGCAGTGGAGAGGAAGAATGGTGGGAGAGAAGTGTGCATGGCCGCCCTGGGAGGCATGTAGCATACATACACTGAAGAAGGCATGTCTCACACCAGCTGCTTAGCTATGGCAGATGATCTAGGCAGTTCCATATCTCAAGCTAGCAGTGGCAGGCTGGTCATGCCTGGGTGATAGATCTCATCCAAAAAACAGGTGTGTGACATACCTTTCATTTAACTGAGCTCCATGTGCCAGGACAAACACAGAATGGCGCACACTGTATGCTGCTTTCATGAAAAATATACTTTCTAGGGTGAAACAGTATGGTGTTGAGGTTGGTCAGGTACACAGAAGTTCCATGTGCTGTACCATGGCCCCGAAAACATTCCCCAGGGTTCTACATGCCTGCCTTAGCTGCATTAAGCATTCCTGATTGAATAAAGGTAAGTTTCTTTATTTTTCTGTCTAGGACTACTGACATTCAAAACAGAGAATCAAGGTGGACGAAGCACAGAGTCTCAGACTGCAACTCTGCCTTGGGTTTGAAAACAGTTTCTCCGCTGGAAAATCAGATGTGCTATCTGCGAAACAATTAAAGAATGTAGGTTATCAACCAGAGAAAAAGGTTCTGTCCATAGTTGGAATTCGAAAGGCACTTATGTTGTAGCGAGGACCCTAAATTATACATGATACCAGAAAAGAGAAATATCACTAGCAACACAAAATAACACAAAATTCAAATATTCAAAAAGGCTACTTGTGTGAGAGACTATGTCAGTCACCTACCTCAAAATCCACTCTTCCATTCCATTGAGATGTGAGTGGGATTACGGGTGGGACTTACTGGATGGCTGTTTAAAAAGAACCAACTCAGACAAAAAAAGGCCCTGTGAGGTTTTCCACCTTCCCTCTTTTCCTAACCTCCAACTGGTCATGACGACATGAAGTCCAACAGCCAGCACGGCCACTTGACAACAGCAGCCACAGGCTAGAAGCACAACACCAACAAAGAAAACTAGCTCTGGACTTGGCTCCAGAATTCACACATATAAGCAAGAAATAAACTTCTTTCTAATTTAGGCTGCAGTTAGTTGGGGGTTTTCTGTTACATACAATCATATAGCTTTTGAATTTGTCTAAAGTCTACTTTCAATCTTAGATGTCTAAGCCACTTGATGTGAATGGCGTTTTAGTTGGACAGTGAAGGGAAAAGATGTCTCCGGTGATCAACGGTTCAACCCAAAGATATTTCACTAACTAAAAAAACAAAAACAAAAACAAAAAAACCCAGAAATGTGTAAGAGTAAACTCAATTTATTTTTGTCATGTCAGTACAGAACTAGGTTGTTGAGGAAATCACTGAAGATTCTGATTTCTCAATCTTCTCATTTTATAATGGAGATAATATTGACCTACCTCATGAGCACAGACAGAGGATTAACTAATTAGCGATTGTCAATCACCATGAAAATATAAATTTTAAGAAGCAATAAGACTTTCCATTTATCTATTAATAGCTGTGCTAGTAATTTCTTCCTTCACTGGAGAAAATTTACATTTGATAAGCACCAAAGGCTCATAGCATAATAAGAATAAAACTTAAGTGAAAATTAAGTCTGAAGACACTTCATGACATTTTAACAAAAGCATTAAGGCAAAAGATCCTACTATCAAATGTAGTCACCTGGAGACAGGCTCAATATATTTTTAATGAATTAAGAAACTTCATATGATAGTCCAGACCGGTTAAGCTATCTTAGAGGAGTATTCTTAAAATGGTTCCATAACCCAAGTCACTTCTCAGCAATTGTGCATGGATTCTACCCTACTTGATTTTCAAACTCCTCATAGGACAACCTAATATGGAAATAGATATTTTTCCTGGTTAGTAACTTCCATCGAGGTTACTTTCTTTTGTTACTTTGTTTAGCCCTTTTCACATGCACTGCACTCTGCTTGAACTCTTGAATACTCCAGGAGGGTGCAATTTGATGTGACACAATGCTGTTGCTTATGACATTATTTTCTAGATAAGATAAAAAAAAATTTTTTTTAATATAATTTATTGTCAAATTGGCTCACATACAGTGTGTAAAGTGTGTTCTTGGTTTTGGGGGCAGATTCCCGTGGTTCATCGCTGAGATACAAAAATTTTAACTCAAAGTCTTTATCCATCTACAATTGCCTACCTGAGATGCTTCATCTTGCCCTAACACCCCAGACCATCCCTGTTCCTATTCATTTCCTAGTGAATTGCCTGGGTGTATTCACCTGTGGTCATTTCCACAAGGCCTCTCCTACCAGCTCTTGTACACTTAGCACTCCCTTTTCTAAACATTACAGAACTTGAGGCACCTGGGTGGCTCAGCTGGTCGAGCATCCGACTTCGGCTCGGGTCATCATCTCATGATTCCTGAGTTCGAGCCCCACATCAGGCTTGCTGCTGTCAGCCTGTCGGCGCAAAGCCCTCTTTGCATCCTCTGTCCCCATCTCTCTGCCCCTCCATGCTTATGCTCTCCCAAAAATAAATAAATATAAAAAAAATAAACATTATGGAACTTACTGCTCATATTAGAAATTCTGGTCACGATCTCGCGGTCCGCGAGTTCGAGCCCCGCGTCAGGCTCTGGGCTGATGGCTCGGAGCCTGGAGCCTGTTTCCGCTTCTGTGTCTGCCTCTCTCTCTGCCCCTCCCCCATTCATGCTCTGTCTCTCTCTGTCCCAAAAATAAATAAGAAACGTTGGAAAAAAAAAAAAATTAAAGAAATTCTGGCATTTAATGATATACGGCTGCATTCACTATTACTTTTTCAGGTACATGTGTTTTGTTCCCCAAGTGCACAGTAAGATCCTTTGTCATCAGGTTGGTGACTCGTATTTCTTTGCACCCTCACAATGCATAGCAGAAAATGTGAATATACTAAAAACTCACTAACATGTACACATTAAGTATGCTGCTTTCATACATTTGGTGCACTGAAAAAGTCAACTATCTTAGGGTCATTTGTTGCACAAATGCATTTCTTCAGGCTCTGGTCTCCTAGAAAACAAAAGTCTGAGTCTCCCAGATTTAAAAGAACTCGCTTCGACCAGATGATTTTCCAAACCACTAATCGTCTGAATCGCTATGACTGCTAGGCAGATTTTGTGATGCTTACGCATGCCTACTGACAACAAGGTATGAATATTTTTAATTGCACTAAGCTAAAATTAATTATTTTATAATTTTTGAGGTAATTCACAAAACCAGGGAGGATTATTTTTAAAACATTCTAAAAGATGCATGGGAATAAATAAATAAATAAGCTATAAGCTATGAGCACAACATTTTTCAATGCTATCCATTGCACAACTGTCTTCTTATAGTTACACACACCAGAGTGCAGGCCAAAAGTTTATGTCAGGGACTTAATTTTTAATATCTTGTGTAGAATAAAATTAGAATAAAATGTTATACAGACACAGGGCCTCTCTTCTTTATTCTCAAAATGCGATGTTCTCTATTCTATACAAATCTCCACATTAAGGTCTTACTAGAATATTGATAAGCATGCTTAATTAAACTAATTCTTATTTCTTCCAACTGCCCCTTTCCCCCAACACCAATCACATATTATTCCCTTTTGAATTTTAAAAGGGGGAGAATTTAACACTGAACGCCAAGTATTAACTCATACTAACTCTTTCAAAACCTCTCAGGATTCTGGAAGGCATCCAAATCTAGAATCTGACTCGTGTGAGTTATTCTTAAAGGAATCATTTCCACCTTTGATAACATTAATACTAATAATTATGTTTATAGTGAGGACTCACTGTGTACCAAGCACCTTACCGGAATGATACATCTATTATCTCATTTAATCAACACAACCCTAGGAGGCAGGCAATATTATTACCTTTTTATTATTGCCCCCACTTTACAGATAAAGAAGTTTTAGATTAAAAATGTAAGTTATGTGCCTAAGGCCACACAGCTAGCTTCTGGAGAAGTGAGATTTGCATTGTGGTTGGCCAGCTGCCAGAGCCCACCCCTCTATCCATTATACTGACATCTCTACTAGTCCCATTAACCACACAACTCTTTTGACTCATTTTAACATCTTGAAGTTTTGTTAATTCATCTCTCCATTCAAAGATTGGTAAGAATTAATTACTACTGAATGATTACATTGATTTTTTTAAAGCTAATGGAATTTTTAATGAAAATAATGCCCAGGGAGATGATTGGGAACTGCAAGTCTAAAAATCAAGCCTAAAAGCAGTCTGTGAAGATTCACGAGATAGCCACAGATTCAAAAAAAAAAAAAAAATGAATAACAAAATTAAGTCTGCCTGGTAATTTTTTGTGTGGGGTGGGGGGAGGTGCTGGTGGGCATAACCGACAGTCCCTAAGTAGTAAGATTCTCCTATAGAGATGAACCTTAGGATATATTTCTAAAAAGAAAACCCACTGCTCTAATCCTGTGAGAATAAAACACCCTTCTTAGCATCCATTTGCTGGATTTCAATAAGGCAGTAAACCCTGGATGTCAAAATTCCTCATCTCGAAAGAAAAGAACACTAGTCAGCCTTAAAGCTTTTATAGGTCTTGCTTTTTCAGGGTGTCCCTTCCGCTCGCTGGAACAACCCCAGCTGTATGGGGCCTTCTATCCAGCAGCCGAAGTGAGAGTAGAAACCAACCTAAGGGAGGAGGTTTTCCATTATTAAAATGGGGGGAGGGGGAAGCTGGATCAGAAACAGTGTCACTGAAATGGGGGTAAGCTGGGGGAGAAACTTAGATAATTGACAAAGGGAAAACTATACCACAACCCAAGGAAACAGGAAGTATGCTAAGTGGCCAGATGCCTACCTTTGGTTTCTGGTCTACATACGCAACTGCTATGTTAAACAACTTAGCCAGAAAAGTATCTCAAATTTAACATGAGCTTAAGTGAACTCACTTAACCTGCTTCTTTCTCATCTCTGATGCCAGGCGATGGTCACCCAATGCACCTGAGGAATTCAGAGACGTGGGTCTCGTTCCAGATCTTTTCCTTGTTCTTATGTCCCACAATGAATCAATCAGTACATCTGGATGATGTTTACCTTCTCAATATTTATTGAATTTGAGCCTCCTCTCCACTCCTGTGACCACTGCACTGACTTGGGCCCCATCTTTTCGTAACAGTGCCATCACAAGAGCTGCTACTCCTTCTCTAATCTACTCTCCACATGCCATCCAACCTGAACAGATGTTCCCCTGCAGAAAACCTTCAATAGCTACCCACTGCCTGAAACAGTAATTATCAAACATTCTTAAGTTTCTAAACTCAATATTCAAATAAAATCTTACTGGAATATCTAGTACATGAAAGAATTCCAGCCTGGGCTGGTCTGGGAATGCAGGACTCCTACTAACTCAATCCCTACTTCTATGCCTACCTGGCTGATACCTGCAGGATTCCTCAGAATAGTATGAAAAGCACAGGCCAGAGAATCAAACTTAAGTTCTTAGCTTAGCACCCTCCCTCCATGACCAGACCCTACTTTCCCTTCCTGGTTCATTATAATAACTAACCTTCCAGATGGCCCCCAAAGATCTCTACCTCCTGGTATAGATGCCTTTGTATAATAATTCTCTCGGGTATCATACCAGAATTAGTCTGTTAGTCTGTGTGATCTATAATAGAATATGACAGACTTAATAGTATGCCACTCCCAAGATTAAGTCATAAAAGGCATTGCAACTTCCATATCCCTCCCTCTCCCTCTCCTTCTCCTCAGAGTTCTCGTTCTGAGGAAAGTCTGCTGCCATATCATGAGCTACCCTGTAGAGAAGCCCATGTGGTGAAGACCTGAGGTGTCCGATCAGCAGCTATGTGACTGAGCCCAGAAGTGGATCCTCCAGCCCCACTCAAGCATTCAGATGGTTATAGCCCTGGCCAACCCGTTGACTACAACCTTATCAGAGAGGCTGAGCCAGAATCTCCCAAGTAAGCTGCTCCCAAATTCCTGACCCCCATAAACTTTAAGATTGTGGTTTTTAAGTCAGAAAGTTTTAGAGTAACTTATTACACAGCATTTGAAATTCATACATTCATATTATCTCACCAATTCCCTCTCTTGCACTTTTCCTCTTATTCGAAGGTGCCCAAGTAGTTATTCTGTTTATTTTCTCTCCCTTATTCTTCTTTCTCTTTTCTCTGCCCGAAATGTTCCCCTCCCTACCTTTCTTCACCTAGCTAACTCTTTCTCAATGCTAACAGCATCATGTGCTCCAGGAAGCCATCCATAGACCTCCAGGTTGGGCTCAGCAAGCCACTCTCAACCATTTTTCTCCCAGAACATCCTGGACGCCGTATTGCCAGTATTTACTGGACAAAGAGTGAGACCTTGAAAAACATTTATTGAACTGAATACTCCTGACAAATGCATAGTAGTATTTGGGAAAACAGACTTATGAGACATGCTATTCATTGCACTATCTCTGCACAGTCTTAGTATAACAAGAAATGATGCCACATACTTTTGATTATCCTGCAGTATCTAATCAATACAATAATATTTGTATTAATAAAAATGTGTCCGTTTTAAATCAGTATTTGCAAGAAGAAAGCTTTGCACTATTTAGTTGTGAGGCACTAACTTAAGCTCTACCTATGAGTGACTCACATGCAAAAGTAAGTCCTTTGCTCTTTCGTTAAGACTCAGACAAATGAACTGCAAAGGGCAGGCAGCACACGTGAGAAAGGAAGCACTGAGGGGAGGGAGAGAAACTCAGGTGAGGAGAAGGGGCTGTGTTCAGCTCTGCTGCTTGATAACCATGCCATCACTCTAGGTCGAATGACAAAATATCCAAAAGAAGTTTTCGGTAGATTTCACAAGCCAAAGAAGATAATACCTCATGTATTGAGAAGAAACAGTTACATTTAGAAGACTGTATCCTTTTTTCCAACATACACAGGTACCTGGGAAAAACAAAAGGAAAATACAAACCTAGAGGCTAAGGCTCGCGCTCTAAAAATAAAGTCCTGGGAAGGGAAGAGAAGCCAAAGAATAGTGAGTGTGGGGGTGTGGAGTTAAATTACAGGGAGAATACATTCAGAAGAATAGGAGGAGCAAAAGAACAATTCAAATAGTAGCTCTCGGATAAAATTTCAAATCTTTCCTTTTGAATGCATGATCATATGTAATATTTAATATAAAATATTAAACCAGATCATAGAGTCACAGAACACTGCTTTCTGATAACCATTATGAAACAAGTGAAAAGCAAATACTTTGCATGGAAAATAAAATTACATATAGGAAACAGTAAGTCCATGACAGATTAGACAGATTCCTTTTCAAAGTTTTTTTTTTTTTTTTTTTTATTTATTTTTGGGACAGAGAGAGACAGAGCATGAACGGGGGAGGGGCAGAGAGAGAGGGAGACACAGAATCGGAAGCAGGCTCCAGGCTCCGAGCCATCAGCCCAGAGCCTGACGCGGGGCTCGAACTCACGGACCGCAAGATCGTGACCTGGCTGAAGTCGTACGCTTAACCGACTGCGCCACCCAGGCGCCCCGACAGATTCCTTTTCAAAAAGATTACAAAAGCATTCTCAACTGTCAACCTGATAATTTAATTATGATGGAGAAATTTTTTATAAATTAAACTATACGAGTTAAGCTGAAAGTCAACCTCAGAAATAAAAATATACACCTTAAATAATTCGTAAGTTAAACGGAAAAATGTTTTCTTGATAAAACAAAAAAAAATATATCTTAGTGTTTGAATGTATAACAGTGTTTTTCTAAAAGGATATTTTTTTAAAATCATTCTAACAATGATGACCTTTTTTATACAAAGTCTTTTTTGTAAGAATTATAAAGATAGGTAAATTGGTAGTTGTTTTTACTTTCTCTGTTTGTAATGAGCTCCTAGTGTACAGACAATCTGAATATTTACCCTCTGTTCCAGTATCTCCCACATTGGAAAACCAAGAGCTCTGGGGTCATTAAAATGGGCACAACTCCAAGAAAAGCCACATAAGGTAGACCAGCCTTCATTATGTAGATACTGATATGAAAATGGACATTTCTCAGGACTAATTAGAATTTTCACTTGGAAAACAGTTCAGTGTTCCTGCCTACTGTATGCATCTTAATATTAATTATGCATTTAAAGATTAAAAAGTTAATGACACTCATTACCCCAATCACTCTTGTCTACACTTTTATTTAGTCACCAGGGGGAGCTAATACTGCTCTGTGGGTAGGTAGAGATGAAGAATTGGGAGTTTTTTAAAGAAGGAAAAACTAAATTGATCCGGTCATAGATACAATTCAAACGAGGTCCACAGTGTCCATAAGACAAATCTATCACGCATGCATGCATGCAAAATTTAAAAATGACGTATATATTATCTTGTTGTTGTTGTTAAACAAATAGGTTAGAAAAACCTAAAAGCCATCAATTAGTAGAATCTTGCTGTGCCTAATAGAGGACACATATAAAACTAGTCATTTGCGGATGTCTTCGGTCACATTAGGGTCTCGCACCATCCGGATTTTGCACACTTGTCTATTTTGTTGCACTGATCCCGTTATTTTCTTGGTGTGAAGCACTACTATGCTTCTACAGTCTAACAGCTAATCGTTTGCTCAAAAATATCCCATGTAATTACATTATAATCAGTACTGAAACAAATGTTTCTTTATCCTTTGGCTTCAAATATTTCCTTCTGTTCCAAATATATTTTTTAGCACTTTTAATGTGTGTTCAAAGGGTTCTACCCAATAATCTACTTAAATTCATTCTACAATTCACCCAGGAGACACAATCCCTTTAAACTTTGAGAAGCTCCAGTTGGAACAAAGAGGGGAAAAGGGTTCAGAGTTTGTGGAATAATCACCTCTAATCGATCAATTTCCCCCGAAGGTAAAGCTGAAAGAAAGAAGGAGTGAAGAGTTCCAGTCCAATTCCTTGAAGTTTAAAGGAACTAAGCCCTGAGGCACAGTGTAGAATGATTCCTGCCTTCCCCTCCCAAGGCCTATTAAGAGGTCATAGATCTCTGTGACATTGCTGCCATTCCCCAAAGACAAGATCCCCAGCCATAGTAGCACAAAGAGAAAGAATGGGGAAACAGTGTACTTTTAATACTTCTTTAGGAACTCACTACCCTTTAAAGGAAGTAGATACTGGTCACAAGCATCCTAAGTATTGTAAAAAAAAAAAAAAAAAAAAAAAAAAAAAAAAATCAAGTGCCGTCATGCAAAATGTAAAACTTCAACATCTTAAGTTTTATCATGTTAAATTTCACATCTGAGAACAGGCTACATGTGGCAGAGTCCTTGTGTGCACACAACTGTATCCAAATTGCTACACGTTGCCCTGCTTGTAAGACAGACTGAATGGCTGCACAGGGCCTAGGAAATAGTTGATCTCTTTTAATTCATTTTCCCCACAAAAGAGGCCCCACTGTTTCCACATCCCAAGTACAGCCCTTCATTTATAATTTTTACACTTCTCCACAGGGACAAACTGACAGCTTTAATTACCATCAATGACCATCAAGGACGCAGTGGAAATTCTTGAAGATATCCTCCCATGGATTGTGTTCTTGACATTTTATTTACAATTTTTGGCAAATAAATCCTGAAACCACAGAATTAGATGATTATATATTCATTATCAATTATACAACTAAGGCAAAACTATTTATCTAAAACAGTTGTGGTTTCACAAGACATCTAGAGGTAACACTTTTTTCTACACAAATAATGCTAATTTTTTTTTTTTGATTATAGTCATTTCAAAACGCTAATTTCAAAAACCTCAAAGTCATCAAGGCACAGGTAATTTGCAAATATAGCTAATACGTGACATCCTCCACTTAGGTTCTACTGGTAAAAAATAAAGTGAATGCACCCATTTATTTTCTGGTTCTAGGAATTTCATCCTTCAGGAACTTTCCCCTCACAATCAGTAGTTTTCTTGTGATTTACAACTTATTAAGGCAGGCTGAGAATAAAAACATCAATTTTAAAAGGCATATCAAAAATACATAGAAATATTTCTTAACGACCCCGTCAACATTCCAACTATTTAATTTTAATAAATTAATACACATAATAACTCATTCACAACAGGAAAACGTAACTCATCAGTACAGTCCTTTTATAAATCCTAATTACAATGCGCCAAAGCGTTCAAAGAGCATTGAGAAAATAATGGACCAAAAATGACTATCTTTACACCCATGTTTTGACAGAGGATTTCACAAACAAATATACCCAGAAGACAATGGTAGATTAGGTACTACTATCAAAACTCCTACAATAACAAACTTTGTTATTTGGCAATAACAAAGCTTTCATAGCAGGTAATAGCTTAACTAACTCTCCCTCCCAAACCAGAAAAAGCAGCTCACTCAGCCAACAGCTCAGAGGTTGGAACCAATTAGGGAGGATTGCTTTTTCCCTGGCAAATGTATAGAACTTGGTCATGGCCCTGCCAGACTATGAAAATGACACATTCAACCCCATCACTTCATCTGAAACTGAGAGGAGCAGAGACTGGCGAGCTGTTTTTCACATGCTATACCACACGGTAGTCGAGAACAGCAGTCTCTGAAACCTAGGGTACAACTCCTAGCATAGAGCAGATACTCTGAGTATTTAGAAACCAATCAGAACAGACACAAGCCATAAATAGCCATCCAGAAACAAAGCAGACCTTCCTGAGAGCAGGAAGATAAATAGTATCCCCGTGAGCCTGGGTGCCCTTGCTTTTTCCAGGACCTTCCCACGCCTCAAAATAACTCAGTCTTCTGTGCCCAGTAAAACAGACATATGGATCATCTTCTTTAATGTTAACTAACGTAATTTACACAAGATTTTCAAATTTTGACAAGTGATTTCTAAAGTTTTCTGCCAGGAAAACTGCAGGATGCTGATATTCGAGGACAAGTCATCGACAAGAAAACGGCAAACCCGGCCCTTCCACTCCTGGTGAAAGCTCTTTGTCAGCCACTGTGTAAAGGAGGAAAACCATTTAATCAGACTTGACCACAGCCTGGCAAAACAAAACTGAGATTATCAGGAAAGTTACTTGAAATAGGGGCTTACGTCCACCATTGCCAATGACAAACCTTACTGAGAAATGTAATGACACACGTTCTCTCTTTGATGGTTCTGTGAGATAGGTTTTTCAGCTCTCACGGCCATTTAAAATGAATCGTTAAAATAAGTGAATCTAGACCAGGATGATAAAACAACACAAATTTATTTTATACACCTGTGTATTTCATCTTTACTTCAGTTTTCAATTTCTACTTTTGTGAATGTTGTACCATACACGCATCTGTGAAATGTGTTGATAAATAAATACGTTCGATAAAGAGGCAAACTAACTGTTTACTTATCAAAAAGTTTGGAAACAATTAGTCTAAAAATTAAGAAATATGTGGAGAAGGGGGCTGGGAATGGAATCGATGGAGGGCATGAAACTCCATTTTGGGGACTTAGGGGATTTGGAAAAAGCAGGCTAACAGCTAAAAAAATATTTTAGGTATGAAACAAGGAATTGATCAAATGTAGGGGAATAAAACAATAAAACACACAATGCCTTAAGCCCAATTATATAGAAATAAGTAACTAATTAATATATAAATACTTAATAACAAAGTATGAATAATGAAGCAGTATAGAAATTAATACAGAAATATGCAAATATAAGCTATATGCCTTAAACTGAATTGATATAAACTAAAGAGTTAAAATATCACATTTATTTCATTCAATTTATTGCAACTAATGCTTTATTAAAAAGGGAAACCAAAAAAAAAAAACAGTTTCTAAAAACAGTTTCAATATGCTTCTATGAAAATAATGTTTCATTTCATAAAATACTTGGTTTCCTTATTCCCTGTGCCAAGAGAACTAGCTGTTAGAGTACTTGATTTTTGGGTGGAACCAGCCAGTCTTTAATTTGCCACAACCATATAACACATGTACAATCACTTTTACTTTTCAAAAAATTCTTTGGAAAAAAAAAAAAAAACACATGTTGAAAAGTCTTCAGTTCACAAAACCTATTGAAGCTTCCAAGAAGTCTCGTAACTTTTAAAATCAAATGAAGTGAACACATTATTTTATCTGATGCAAAGCATTCAGTTCAGTTCATTTTCTCCCCAAAATGTGAGCCTCTTCGTTTTCCCCAAAAATGTGAGCCTGTACAGGAATAACATTTGTAAAGGAGCCACAAATATGGCGAGGGTTTTGTAAATCTGGTCTACAAACGTGTTTCCCCAAAAGTGTGATCGTCTTGCTATCATACTTCTCTCTACTCACTCATCTTACCAACTGTATGGTGCGCCAGCCAGTTAAGAACTAATACAATGCTCTTTAGTTTTTTCTGCATTTACACTCCAGCAATTCACATTAATGATGTGAAAGAACACTTAACAGACAACTCAAGTTTGCAAATTAGCAGGAAAGAAGAGAAAAATGACTCAGAACAACAAGCATACAGTATTACTAAATGCACTTTACACATTTATCCTGTTAAGTGTAGCTTAGTTTTGATGATTTACAATGCTAGTTCGTACTCAGTTTTGTAAGCGTAATAAAGTCTCCGTAATCTCAGCCTTCCCCATAGCACCCTGCTATTAAATCTTTGTTGAGAAGTGTGATGAGACCCCTCTGGCTTCCAGCCTTCCCCACCCCCTGAGGGAATTGGCAAGAAATGATAGGGTTTGTGGATTAGTAAAATGAGAGGTTCTCTGTGCTTTTCCTTCTTTAAATATATATTTTGATAATCTGTCTTCTGCATCAGAGAGTCCCAACAGCATTAGACTGTTGATTTCCCTCCCTTCCCAGCCTCCAGGAAAAAGAGAGCAAGACTGGGGCAGGACAGGTGGTTTCCATCTACTGCGACAATTGAAAAGTGGGATTTAATTTTTTTTTCTTTCCACCCTTCCCCTTATTCCTTTAAGCAGGGATGATACATAACTTACCACATGTTGGACTGCAGACTAGAAGAAAACTGCACCATGAGACAAAAAAGAAAGTTCACCTTCACAAGTGCCACCTTGTCCCTACCTATCCTTAAGGGACTATTTTGTTTTCTAGAACAGGACTCTGGTCCAGAATAGTGCCCACATTTCATCACCCCTCAGCGATGAACTCCATGAATTGTATGTATGATCCCTTAGATCTCTAGGTCCCCAGATGGATCTACTGGCTGTGAATTCAGTCCAGGTTACTAATATCTACTCATGAACTGATCTGGGGCACACTTAATCCACATGATGATTTTCAAATCTGGGTCTAGAACTGGTCGTCTTGCTCCATATGTGAACTTCATCTTCTAAAGCTCAGTCAATTCTGGGGTCTAGTCTGGGGTCACTTGGCAAAACTATACCAGGATTTCAAGACATTTAATACAGAGTGAATCAGTTTTGATATAGGCAGACTCCCCAAAGAATGTGCCTCACTCTTGGGGATGAAAGTCACCAAAGGAACAAATCTCAAGTTACCAAGAAACCCACAGTTACAGGATGGAAAGAATCTGAAAGCAGGGTATCTACCAGTTCTCTGACATGGGAACTACCCTCAGTAACTCCCATAGGCGTCAAACCACAGAATAACCCAGCTCTACATCATCTTACAAATCAACAAGTTTTAACATTTCTTCATCTCCTAATTCTACTCTACAGTCAACCCTCCAAAACACTACTCTTTCTTCATGTATATGGTTTACCAAAAAGTCTGGCTGGAGAGGCCGAAACATGTAAGTAAGACTTCAAGGTTAATAGAAAGGAAGCCATAAGGAGCAAGGGAAAAGGAGAGAAAGCAGCGAGAGACTATAAACCAAAGACAAAGGGAGCAGAGAAATACGGACAACAAAGAAATGAAGAGTCTTTAGGAAAGGACAGGAATCAGAGGGAATGAGCACGGGTACAAATGGGGCTAGATGAAGTTAAATGACAAAGAGAGTAAAAAAGAACAATGAAAGAAAAAGTCAACTAAGAGGGGAAAAGAAAACTAGAAATACCCTCCTTTGCTAAACTAACACTTTGTCCATGGGGGTGGGGGGAGGAAAGCACCAGAAAAAGAGTTAACTGAAGCAGCAGGAAACAGGAATCAGAAGAGTTGAACCTCCCAGCTTACATTAAAATGATTTAATCAAAGAAGAGGGTAGAAGCATCATATTACTTTTTTTAATTAAAATACTTCCAAGGATCTTTAATCTTTTTCAGATTAGTCTGAAGGGTACCCTTAGCCTACTCAAGTGTCAACTTCAACACCTTGAACAAATGTGAATGATTCCTGATTTTGTTTCTCCCCCTTTTCTCTCTGATCCTCCGCCTCTGCTTTTCCTCATCAATCCTCCACCCTCCCAGAGAAATCATCCTGAACAACAAACAGGACCAAGGCTTAGCAGATCTATCCTTCCTGAAATGTGTTTCATTGTCACAAGTAAGCTTCTGTTTTCCTACCTTTGATTAAGATGTTGTGGTATGTGAGCACAGACTAGCTCCCCTACTTGTACAAAGTTTAAGATCAAAATAAACCAAGTATTTTATTAGAGTGAGGAGTTGAAGAAAAACAATATTTAACCCATAAATAACTCCACCATACCATGTGCTGAAAATCCAGCATTTTCTGCCCTGGTATTAAAGTTGCGTAATATCTAAAGGAATATATATTGTGTAATATAGAAAGTTGTACAGGAATAGTATCTTTTGCTTCTATTCTATTTCATCAAGCTGAACATAAGGATAACTACGTGGCAGAAACTCAATAAAAAGTAAGCACTAAACAGAATTTAGGGTTTGCTTAACAACCCCCTCTTACCTAAGGTAAGATTTCTTGCTGGCATAGTATATATTCGCCATGTCAGTCAAGTCACTATGTTTTTACTCTAACAGTACTGATGATTCTACATGAGTAAAGCTTCTTTTAAATCACCAGCTATTCCACTGAAAACAGAATCATACTAATTGTCTGCATTTAATGGAACTTTTCAAAAATTATGCATTCTAAGGGATAAAAAATGCATTAAATGAAGTCAATTAAGTGTATATGAGCTAGGAAATGCAAATAAATCCACAAAGAATACCAATACACATCCAATAGCATGTTAAAATTAAAAAGACTGACAACACAAATGTTAGCAAGGAAGCATAACTGGAACTCTCAGACATCGCTGGCAGGAGTGTAAAATGGTGCAACCACTTTGGGAAAAGGTTCAGAAGTTTTGTATACAGTTAAACATATCCCACCAACCCTCTCCCATGACTCAGCAATTCTACCATGACTTATTAAATCAGGAGAAATAAAATATATGTCCACAGAAAGACCTACGCAGGACGGTGCACAACAACTTTATTCATAAGAACCAAAAACCAAAAAAAAACCAAAATGTCTACCAATGCAAGAATGGAAATAAATGATGATATATTCATCTTATGGAATACCAGTCAGCAAGAAAAAACACATTATTCATACATACAACATGAATGAATCTCACAGACATTATACTGAGCAAAAGAAGCTGGACTCAAGGGGAGCCTGAGTGGCTCAGTTGGTTATACATCTGACTTCAGCTCAGGTCATGATCTCACTGTTCATGGGTTCGAGCCCCAGGTAAGGCTCTGTGCTGACAGCTCAGAGCATGGAGCCTGCTTCGGATTCTGTGTCTCCCTCTCTCCCAGCCCTTTCCCTGCTCACACTCTGTCTCCCTGTCTCCCTCTCTCTCTCTCTCTCTCTCTCTCTCTCTCAAAAATAAACATTAAAAAAAAAAAAAGCTGTACTCAAAAAAAAGTGTGCAATTCCACTTATAACAAGTCTTAGGGGTGCCTAGGTGGCTCAATTGGTTAAGCGTTCGACTTCAGCTCAGGTCATGATCTCATGGTTCATGGGTTCAAGCCCTGCATCCGGACAGCTCAGGGCCTGGAGTCTGCTTCCGATTCTGTGTCTCCCTCTCTCTGCCCCTCCCTCACTCGTGCTCTCTCTCTCTCTCAAAAATAAATAAACATTTAAAAAATTTAAAAAAAAAAAGAAATCTTAGAACAGACAAAACTAATCTATCGTTAAAAAAACTTAAAAGCTAATTACTTCTGCTGGAGCATTATTGATCAGAAAGGGGTACAAGAGGAATTTCTAGGATGCAGGGAGGTATTTCAGAGGGATGTGGGTCACGTGAATATATGTATTTTGTCAAAATTCATCAAATTGTACACTTATGATTTATAAATTTCACTGTATGTATATGTTACATTAAAATTATAGCATTAATAATAATAAACAACTGTGAAACTCTAGTTAGTTGGTCTGCTTATCATGATGATATAGGAAAGCAACTTGGAAACGGCTCCATGTGTATTCTAGATTCAAGCAAATGGGTAAACATATTGAGGAAGATGAAGCTAGGTTTCTCACTGCTAAAGAATGTAGTAATGAATATGGAAAGCAAAAAGACTGGGATGAACTTGAAGTGTTGGACTGAATTAGAGTCATCAATATGAACACATGGTTCCTATGTGTATATCAAATTTACATATACACTTCTTAACTCTGTCTGCTGGAAGGCTCTATAATCAATGATATACCTACAGCAATGAGCACACATAGTGCCCATATCTTGGTTTCTAAATACCTCTCTTCTTAAAGGAGTGAGGTCTCCTTGAAAAAAAGGCTGATTGTGGACTGGCACATATGATAATGATATGAATAAGATAATGATATGAATAACAATATGGAAAGCCTAGGGCATCTGTCTGCAGCAGAAACTTTGTCAAACCCTCAAATAATGATAAAGACACATGAAACCAACACAAGATCCAATTTGAAGGGATTCCCATTGGTTAAATCTCAGGCAATCCTAGCACCACAATAATGACAGTAATGAATTCTGGCCACCGAATAAAATAAAAATCCAAAAGCCCCTGGTGATATGAATTAACAAATGAGTGAATGAATAAGAAAGGACATTGTTGGAAGGCTAATTAATAACTACAAAAATTATACAGTTAAAATGGATGTTTTATAAGGATGAGGATATTTATATGGTGTCAAAGCATCTCCCCACAAGTTATTTGTTACTTACAAAGGGAAAATAGTAACATTACACTGGAGAAAGTTGGTGGACACCACCTTAAGTAAGTAGTCAATGTTAATATCATCAACATCAGGACAAACCAGCATCACACGCTTGCACACTTAATGCACTGAGAAGAGCACAACACCATTTGGGTGGTGTTCCTACCACAGAATTCTAGAACTTGAATTTAATCATAAGGAAACATCAGACAAACCCAAATACAGATAGGCATTCTGTAAAGTAGCTACTCTTCAAAAATGTCATGGTCAAGAAAGACAAAGAAAGGCTGAGAGATCATTCCAGGTGAAAGGAAACAAAAAAGACATGACAAATAAATGTTATGCATGATCCTGCATCCTAGATAAGAAAAAAGAGTTATAAAGGACATTATTGAAGCAACTATTCAAATTTAAATATTCATCGTGGATTAAATAATAGTATTCCATGGTATTTAAATGTTAACCTTCCTGATTGTGATAAGTATGCTGTGTCCATGTTAGAGAATATTCGTTCTGGGAAATACAGAAGTTATATTTAGAAGGACGTGATGTCACCAATTTTCTCCCAAATGATTAAGTTAATGAAAGAGAAAGATAATGACAAAGCAAATGGGGTGGAATATCACTAATCACTGAATCAGTGAATCAGGTAAATAATGTATAGGCATTGTCTGCATTATTTTTGCAATTTTTCGTTAGTTTGGAACTGTAACAAAATAAAAGTTACCAAAAATCCTAAAAACCACAAAAAATTATGTGTATGACCAATGTTTATAAATGCGACATTGCTGCCCAAATTTAAGATACAATCAAGAGTACGGGGTTTTCTGAAAGAAAGAAGATTCTATGGCCTAAACATATTCACTATAGTCCCTTCTTGAAAAACCACAGTGCACTTTAACAAAAAAGTCTATTTAATTGGATTTAGTCCAACGTTTCCACAAAAATCTGTTCAGAAAACCTGGCTAAAATGGAACACCTTTTAAAATCTTACGAAAATATTAATATTAATTAATTAATATTAATATTAATATTGTATGGAAAACAGTTGGAGAATAGCTTGTTTAACTAAATATGTTTCCTACCCATGGTTAATTGAAGAAAGATTTGTGCTGGGAAAGAGAGAGAGCGAGAGAGATTTACAAACACATACAGAGCCATAGAATGTCAGCTTCCAATAACAAGAGAAAAATGACATGAATCTAAAAAATAATAATAATAATAATAACTGCCTACAATGTCCCACTGAGGCTGATATAGTCCATTCTTGTAGAACATGTTTTTTAAAGAGGGTAGAAATATGGCAAACTGAGTTTTAGTTGTATTCAACAATTAAATCGAACACGTCATGCTTCCCGTCCACTAAATTGGATTTGTCCTATGAACTGCATAGCAGAATAGCATCCACACCTTAGTGGGAACATAATGTGGGCCAGGCACTGTCTAAGGCTCAGAGAGTATGGTGATGAAGAAGACACAGTTGCTGCCATCCATGAGTTCACAGTCTCAGGAGGAACAGGGAGATGTGAACACATGCATCGGAAACTGTGAAATGCAGGAATAGGCAAAGGCCTTTATGGGAACACAAAAAGGCACCCAACTCAGGCAGAGAGGCATCACGGAAAGTTCCCTTGAGGAAGCGATATTTAAATCAAAATAAGTTAATCCATGCTTAACTTCTTTGAAAACACATTCAAAGTGTTCTCTTTTTTTTTTTTTTTTTTTAACTTTATTTTAACCATCATGTTAGATTCTGGACCCGCATGACATCACTATAGTTAGGAAAAAAAGAAAGAAAAATGTACCTGCTAGCTATTAAAATCTAGGTACAATTCAGGGGCACCTATGTGGCTCAGGCAGTTAAACATCCAACTTTGGCTCAGGTCATGATCTCACAGCTTGAGTTTGAGCCCCGCGTCAGGCTCTGTGCTGACAGCTCAGAGCCTTGAGCCTGCTTCGAATTCCCTGTCTCCCTCTCTCTCTCTCTGCCCCTCCCCCACTCACACTCTTGTCTCTCTCTCTCTCTGTCTCAAAAATAAATAAACATTTAAAAAAATTCGAGGTACAATTCATAATCTAAGGACTATGACCTGAGTTTGCCACAAACCACCAACTTAGAATTCTTTCTAAAGCACTTCTAGACTTACCTACGTTTCAAATGTGGGAGTAAAACAATTGGAAGAGGGGGAAAAAAAAAGGTACGAACTGAAACAATCAGAAATAGAATGGTATGCGTAGACAAGAAGTGATAAGTATTGTTTACCTGTCAACTGACATTGATTAATCTTGTGTTCTGTGATATCGCTCAGTGACTCAAACACCTGGAGGCAGCTGTCACAGCTGTGCACAGCTTCGTCTTCCAGCTCCTCTCCGTCTTCCGGCCTCTTCTTACAGTCTACTGCCTCTCCATCTTCAGTCTTGTCTTCAAGTTTACAGTTGGGGTCTAAAAGAAAATCGAGACCATAAGTATAGGGGTTTAAAGACAGGTTCTTTCAAAGTAACGTTTAATCTTCTTGCTACCAAAAACAGAAGCACCATTTTCCTAGAAGCTGTGAAAGGAGGGCTTCGTGGCAGATTTTATTCCAGAAGAACCCAAAGTGAGCCTTCCCTAAGCTGTGTCAGTTCATGGTGACTGAAGTTTTTCCTTCCCTCCATCACACAGGCCTTTTCTCATCTCTTCCTTCAAATAATTCATTATCCGTCCACCCTTAAGGCGAACTTTGCCATTTTTCATGGGCTTTTCGGGGGTTTTGCTTAAAAGATAGAGATAAAGCACTTTTAAAATTAAAGTCTCCAATGCAAAGGAAAAAACCACTATGCTTAAGAATGAATTCCCTTTCTGCTAAATATACTGTTTCACGGGAAATTACCAGAATTAGCCAAAAGTCTAGAATAAGTAAGCTAATTACCATAAGCACGAAATTGACCTTTACTTACAAACTGGTCAAAACACACAGTTACCCCATTATTTGTTAGACAGCGATAGCACAATAAGCCCTTAGCACATAGCAAAACATTCTTACCAACACAGATTCAAGTGTAAATACATTGGCATGTCTCTCATTTTCAAACAAGCAATCACCAAAAACAAAAGGGGGGGGGCAATATATACAAAGAGCAATTATAAATTATAATGAAGTCAATAACTTAAATTGGCATTATAAACGTCAAAAAGCTACATAGCGGGAAAACTAAAAACAGGTCCATTCCACCACCCCTCAGAATGATATATAAACAGCATGGGGGAATAAGAGTAAAGCACACATAATATTTTTACTTAGAGCACAACAAATACTTTGAATACTTTTTGATTCTACGTGCTGTCCTTTGGCTCATTTTAGAGAAGTGCCCCCAACCCTTCTGGTGCCAGCCCTCCTCTTTATCGGAAAGCAAAGGTGGGGAAGGAAAGGAAAGAGAGAATATGCCTCTTTAGGGGAAATTGGGCAATATAATCTACGACATAATTTATGGGACATTAATTTCTAATAGCAAAAAGTCCTCTGAAGTCAGAAATAAATTATGTCTCAAAATATAGTCAATAAAAGGGTTATAAAAGAGTTGTATCAAGATACCTAAGAAATATGTAACGTATTATCTGTAGTCAATTTTTTTTTAATATGGGAGGATAAAAATTTGAAATGTTGGCCAAGAATTCACAGAGTCAAAACTGGCCCCGGATTTCTTAGAAAAGTCAGTAAGTGCCACCACACCATCATCCTGCTGTCTGGAAATGCTCTTCGCTGCCTTGCATGTAACACGCTTCCATGATCCCCACTTCTACAATTCAGTATGGTCCCTTTCCTCCTGGCAGTTGTTCTAAAGCCTTTCTTCGCATCGGCAATGAACGTAACTCTGTCACCACCCTTCAAATGATTCGCATGTGCCAAAATCAACTTCCATTGCGATGTATATAATAATCTCTTGGGTTCATGAGAAAAACAAAGTTCTCATCTCAAAGAACAAGTATTTTGTTTGTTTGTTTATTCGTTTTTAAAGAACGTAGTGTTTAACTGAATCGGTAATTTGGGTTGATTTGCCATCTGGAAAATTATTATCTCAATGCTCTACACAGTGCCCATTTCAATAGACTGGGGTTTTGAGTGCTCATTCCTGGGGGAGTAATCACAGGCTCTTTTTTGTCTGTCTTAGTGCTATGCCCAGTACAGCACTGTGTCCAGGTGAGTGCTTAGTAAATATTATTTAGTGATGATAAAAAGGGGGGCGGGGAGTACATGAAAAAGTCCTTTACTGGTATTTTTTCTATAAACAGGAACAGATCAGGTACCACCAAATTAAAAAGTACCTACATGCCTACATTTCCCCAAATTGACACTGTGATCCCTCCCATTTGACTTTACTGCCTTCAAATATTTCACCTAGAGCTACAGACAGAACAAACAGGCGGTGGTTCAAAGACCTCCAACCAAATAAAACTAAGTGGTAAAATACTGCCAAATTAGAGAGAAATTCAGGAAAATAAATAACTGCCCCAATTATGGCAAGCTGGTCCTCACAGCACCGAACACTTGTTGGAAGGCAGTACGCACACACGCTGAATACTCTCCATTGTGTAGCCGCAGTTTCCAGTTTCTCATAAAACTGATAGCACTGAGGGAAATGTGGGTGCTAGGTCTGAATTTCAATATGATTATTTAAATGCCATGCATCGAGTTTGCAGGCCTGTTTGTTTTTTAAATAAGAAGACGCTCTGAATACTTTAAGTAGTACGCAGAGAAAAATGATAAAAACTCGCCTTCCTTATTATGCAAGAATATGGACACCTCACACAAATCCAGTATCAAAACTATCAAACAAATAGGAACACATGCATGCATGATGCTTGAGCTCTTAAAAGCGAAAGACCGACTCCAGTCCACGCTTCTGACACTGTGGCTAGTTATTAAAATCAGGGTCATTTTAAGACTAATAAAAAATGTTTTTGCTTCCACTTCTGCATTTACAGATAGAACCCTTCAGGGACTGAAGTCAGTCAAGCTTATTCACTTCTGCCGCAACTTTAGGATGCCTGCTCCAGCCAACTGGCGAATTTGTTTTTAGGTCACCACTTAAGAGGGACCCTCTGGGGGGGTGGGTGCGATTATAGCCTATGATGCCGTGGCATAATCAGTGCTACAATCTCAGTCTCTCTCTCTCTCTCTTTCACTCTCTCTGTCTCTCGGTGAGAATAGATGTTTTCCAGCCCCCACTTTCACGAAGAATTATTTCTCGCCCATTCAAAAGATGTTTATTTGTGTTAGGGGGTTCCATTTCTAGTGTTAGTGGATGTCGGAAGATTCTGGAAAGCTTATGTTGTCAACCATTTCTTTCCCACAGGTGGCTACACTTCAATAATTGCACATGGCCTTAGTTATGTAGTTTTTATAAAGTCCTTTGAGATCCGATCATAAAAAATAATTGTATTACTCCGCAAGCCATTCAAATCTCTGCCTACAACCTAAGGGGTTATAAATACAAGGTCCATGCCCGTAAGTACTGCCCTGCTCCCAACACCACTTCAAGAAGGGCAATTGTTTTTTCAACCCAATTGTTGTGTTCCCAACTCCCCCAAAGGGTAGGGTTTCTAAATATTCACAGACCCCCTGAGCTACAGCTACAAACCCCTCCTCATTGCAGCTCTCTGTCCTTTGACCTAAAGGATGCCACTCAAACACGTGACATCCGCCACTCATGATCTCACCCGCACCTGCACTATTGGTCGGTTCATCCCTTCAGAAGGGTGCTACGAAGCGCGGGATTCATAATAACCTGGATAAAAGACTTAATTTTGGAACAAAGACACAACTATTATTACAGAAATAAATGGCGGCTCTCGGTTTCCAATTTTGCTAACTTCACTTATAAATGGAAATTTAAAAGAAGTATGTTTTCCCCCTTATTATGATCCCTGGCAGGTGGTGCTTTTCCCTCTCATCCTCCTCTTCATAAGGATTGTTACTGCCATAACTCGGTTTCATAAAATTTCAACTTTGGGGAAAATGAAAAATTGCACTGGCTTAAAAGTGTTGGAGGCAATAAACCCATGGACTTCAATTAATTTCAAGTGTGGGATCAGTTTAAGGCCAACCAGCAGAAATTCTATTCTGTCCATGTAAAAAGAGGTTTCACCACATTTACTTTTTATAACCTATATAAAAGTCAAGTAAAAGTAATGAATATCTAAAAGCCATCTCAGTGGACTGGCAAAGACTATCTGTATTCTTGAAACTCATCTTACATATTTCTCTCTGTGCAACAAGGATCCCATGCCTGATCAAAGCTAAAATGTCAAACCACTGAGAAAACAGCCCAATTTCCAACCCATTTCACTGCCTAGAAATGGACCTCCTTCCAAGCCACTTTTGCATGGAAAAGCACTGGCAAAAGAAAGAAAAACTAAGAGATCATGTGGTTATAATTATTACCAGGCAAGGAATATTTCTGCAGCTCAGTGGTAAAGTAAAACTCTGTCGCTCCCTGCTCCCACTAGTGTCCATCGCAAAACAACTGCCTCATTAAATCTCTGCAGTAAGATTAATATGCCGTAGCTGCACTACATTTATAACTCGGTACTCTATAAAAAGCACATTTAATGGTAAGAGCCAGAGCCTAGATACAAAGTATTACTATAAAAACTTCTGGCAGCCAGCACACATTGCAGGCCCTCTGTCCTTCTTGCACGAGATATAAATGAGGCTTTTCCTGGTTAATTCCAAGCACGAAGCTCTACCTTACAGACCAGAGTCAGTTTTTATGACAGCGGCAGAAACACAAAATTCTGGGGATGATGTAAATAGGAATGCAAGAAGATTACTTAACAACTAAGATTGGCAAGAGATGAATGAACCCAAAATACTCCACTTATACGCACACGCAAACTTAAAACATGACCTTTTCCTAACGGTCTCTTCTCTGGTCATAGCCAGCTTTTCACCAGATTAAACAGCCATGGCATGAATTACTCAATCTTAAAGCAACGCACACAGTGCCAGGAAGTTCAAGAAATCAGCAACTAAAAAATGCATACTGCCTTAAAAAAATAAAAACAAAAAATAAAGCAATTCTTGGCTTCATTGTGATGATGTGACCTCCTGGACCTTAAATTACCTAAAGCTATTAAAAAATAATAAATGTTCAGGAAAAGTGGGCACAACACTATACTACTAGTGGACTGATAAAAATACAACACTTTTGTTACTTGAGAAAGATGCCTGAGTTTTCTTCCACGGATTGTATCTAAAAATAAGAAGAGAATTATAACCTGGGGTCTTATTTTCAGAAACTCTATGATGAGTAAGTAAACAAATAATTTATACAAATGCAACTCTCACTCAGATCCCCCAAATCACTACAAATGATGAACCTCAGGTTGACAGCCATCGTGCCCAATAATCATTAATTGCCTAATGTTGTTTTTAAAGTTCACATGTGTACGTACAGCTAGCTTTAGGATTTACTGGCATAGTTAGAAGTCCTGTGCCTAAAAAGAAAATCAGGGGAGCCTGGGTGGCTCAGTAGGTTGAGCGTCTGACTTCGGCCCAGGTCATGATCTCACAGATCATGAGTTTGAGCCCCGCATTGGGCTCTTTGCTGACAACTCAGAGCCTGGAGCCTGCTTTGGATTCTGTGCCTCCCCTGCTCACACTCTGCACTCCGTCTCTCTCTCTCTCTCTCAAATAAATAAACATAAAAAAAGAAAAGAAAATCAAATTTTATCTGTTTAAAGCAAACCATGTCCAAAATCACTCTTCCCTTACAAGTGTGTTCAAACTGCATTCCCAGATGTATCTTGATACTTTTTAAGAACACAGAAAAAGTTACCCTGCGGGCTACAAAGAGTTAAAAAGGGAGCAGAAAGCCTTCCTAGTTTTCAAAAACCAAAGGGCGGGATCATTATTTTGTGCTTTCTGGGCTCTAGCTATGCATTCTAACTTGAAATCCCATAAGATGAAAACAGATTTAGGAAAAATAAATCGCACACTGTTACAAAATGGCAAGCAGGCTCTAATGAAGGAACGCAGCATTACCAGACTGTGCAGCCGTCTGGCCCACACCCGCCTGCTGATCGGATGCCTCATTTTTTTCTACTGTCAAGAAAAGGTAAACAAACAAAACAGAACAAAAACAAAAGCAACCAGGGCAGTGGCCAAGGAGGAGCATCCGAAAGGAGTCCTCGGCTTGGCAGGACGATGCCGGCCGTTGCTGTCACCTGGCTGGCACCAACAGGTCCGAAGAGCTCATGTGGTTAAGGATAAAAGTGGGCTCTTTTTATGTTTTCTGCAGTGTTTATTTTTAACCACTCTATTCCCTGAAAGTTATTAAATTGTTTTACAGGAAAAAGAAAAAAAAAAAAAACCTTTTCATGTACATGTTCTTTCCTTTGTCTATAAAATATTTTTCGACAGAAAGAAAGATCTCTATATTAAACAAAATCATGCTGTTGAATTTAGAACTTCCGCGGTGTTGCAGGATTGTTATACAGGTCTATTGCGGTCCTTGAAGACCAAAGAGAAATATCACAGATGCACTATTATCGAGGAGAACATGCCAAACATGAATTTATTACCACTCTTCTATCTACAGTGAAACTCTTTGCAGGAGGATGCTACGGGGGAGAGGTTAAATACAACAACAACAACAGAACCATACACTTTGGAACCAAATAAAAAGTTTCTCCCTTTCCGATCAGAATCCTACCCCAAGTTAGTTCTTCTACCTAGTCCCCCTTTACCCTTCACATGAAATTTAGAAGAAAGGAATTTCAGCACTCCAACTTTCATACAAAGAGCATTTATAAATGCACTACTGCCTTAAAAGCACTTAAAGTTTCAGATTGAATTACAATGGCCGCCCAGTCACACTTCAGCAAACAGATGTTTGCTGAGCACCTATGCTCAGTAGGGCATTTGGCTAAGGCCCCGGAGATGCAAAGCCTAAGGACCTGGTCCTTGTCCCCAGGAGCCTGCAATCGCTGCAGGGGTTCCCGACTGGCAGGTCAAAAGTGGGTGCAGTCAGGGGCTGGAGGATACTCATCCATTCGGCCCTCGCAGTGGCCAGGTACAGCTTGGGATAATGGGAAACCGTGGGCCTGTTGCCCTTCCACTCACCCAAGTGTGCCATTCAAAACCTATCATTTTTTTGCATATGCCATAATATCAGAAGGGCTGGCAAGCACTACTGCGGGGGTGGGGGGAATAGATGAGTAAAACAATGAGTGCAGAAGGCCGGATAAGTACTCAGATGGAGAAGCCCACAGACCAGCGGCATTTATATCCCACAGGGCAGAGCAGGAAAGTTTTACCTAAAGAAGAGCAGCTTGGGCTAAGTTTTAAAGAATGGGGTAGCCCTGAGGACAAGTAGAAAATGGCTCTTCAAACAGAGGAAACACATGTAAAGGCTCACAGATGTATAAAACAACAAGATGCCTTCCAGGAAGTGCAAGTTCTTCTGTGCCGTTCAAATGATAGGCACTGGACAGAGTGGGGAAAAGGGGAGCCTTGGCAGAGAGGAGGCTGGAAACACAGCTAGATCATGAAGGAACTACTGTGAGCTAAATGTTCACATGCTAACCTCAGCACCACGGGAAGTCACCAGAGGACTGTAAGGAGAGTCACAGATCTTGTTTACACTTTAGAAAGATGCTCCATTACTAAAGGAGAGGGTGGGTTGTTAGGGTACCAGACCTGGAAGCTGGGAGACTAGTCTGGAGGCTATGACATCAGGGAGGAAAGGAGAGAAGAGAGTAAAACATTCAATGGCAGAAAAAAAGGCACAGGAGCCACTCCAGAAACAGGACTTAGCGCTGAGTGTTGGCATAAGAAAGTAGGGAGCCGTCTAATAACTGTCAGGCACCGGCTGTGGTAGAGTCGTTCCTTGAGATGAACTTGCTGCCTTGGTTTTAAAACGGGTGTATTAATCAAGGTTAATGACTTACTTTTCTCACTATGTTCACACCCAGAGTTTGCCTTTTATTCATAATCCCACCGAAGCCAAAACTGGAGACAGATCGGCCAGAAATACCACAATCACACTCTTTAATCCAGTGCAAGACATTTGCAAGGGCCCCCATGACTCTTCTGGGGACTTAGGTCTTGGGTGAGATTCTTTTTATTTAGTTCTATCTCAAACATACACAAAGCCAAGGGAAAATAAATCCAAAATGTGACTAAAAACGAAAACAGCCATTGAGTCTCACATCTCTTCCTTCAGAAAATATTGCAAAATGTTTCTTTGGACAACTACGATAATAAATGAAACGCACGTGAACCTAGGAGTTAAGACGTTTGAATGTTTGGGAGAGGGTCTAGTTATTTCCTCTTTAAACGTAACAAATAAACTGCAGCTATAGCAGCCCGGCCAGGAAGATGTGTTCCACCCCCACCCCCACCCCCTACCCCCCCCACCCCCCACCCCACCCCCACCCCCCGCAGCAAAAGAAAATCTGGGGCAAAAAGCCTTTGTATTCCAGACATCATACCTTCTGATACTCCTACTAACTGTTCTTACTACTTCAGCTATTTTAGATGACACCCAGCCAATTCTAACAGTACTTCTGAATTCGACACTTAAAGTTAACTATCTCAACAATTCCTGAAACAGCTTAGGGAGAAAGTGTTTGGTTTTGAATAAGAAACCTTATCCTGCCGTAATATAGAAGTTTTCATCTTCACACGTTGAGACGACAAAGTCCAATGTCATTCACAAAAATCAACCCAAATTACCACTCAATTCTCTTGATTAATGACTTTGCCTTTTTTTTTTTTTTCCTAATTTGGGAAATTCCTTTTCTAAATTTTAAACAATGTATTTGAAACTTGGACACCTGGATTTCTCTCAAGGTTGTAAATTAAACACAAAATTTGGGGGCTTTAATATCCTGTTAAATGGACTCATATCACCCAGGAATACGAAAACTTTGTTGTTGTGTTTTTTCCCCTTTAGCAGTTCCTACTGGTTATCAAACAAACGGGGATCCAACTGTAACTAAAATAAAGCGGAAAATGATTTGAAACCAAATTTTTAGAAGGTTTTTTTTTTTTTTTAATTTTCTTTCTTAGCTGGCACACAGAGGAAGGCCCACATTTCTAAGAAGTGATCCCATTCAAGAAGATAAGAAAGTGGTTTCTAAATAACTGCTTTGGTACCATGATGGTTCAGCAAGAGGAAAAAGGAGAGAGAAAAATCTTACCAAATAGGTACATGTTTGTATAATGAAAGATCAGAGCACAAAGTGGAGCTGTGATTTATGACTTATGAGCTATTACAAAATACAAGAAAATTTATGTATAATTGGAAAAAAAGAAATTCATTCTGTTCTCCTCTAGTTGGGCTAATAAATTTCAAAATACATGCAACCCTAAATGTCTAAGGTTCCTTCAGCTTGATAAACAAAACAAGAGAAGCCACACAACCCAAAATAAACTATAAAAATAGATCATTATTGAGTTAGTACCATTTCTGCAACCCTTGCCTTAATGAATTTGAAACAAAGGAAATATAACAGCATCATTTTTAACTTTTAACTGCACTTTTCACTTCCTAGAACACAATTCCTTAAGTTTCCATGAGTTCATTTAATGTTTTTCTTTAGTTTTAACTCAATCTCTCCAAAAACCAGATTTTAAAAATGTACTTTTTTTTCCCACAGGATGACAACCTTACCAAATGTGCATTCAATCTGCATGTATCTGCAGACAACTAATAAAGACACCAGTGCCATTAGCATAATCAATACACAATTTACAGAGCTACCCAGATAGAACAAAAAGTGAACGTGTATGCCATTATCTTAGTAACTATAAATTAATAGTCGTTTCTGGAAATATGTTCTCACTCATATTGTTTCAATCCTGGCCTGTCAAGATAATGTGAGCATATAGTAAATATTTTTATAGTATTTATGTTATATATAAATATATTTTAAATGATGATATATTATCAGATAATCTCCAAATATGCATAAAGTAAAATCCACTAAATCAATCACACATCAGAGAGAATGGCTGATAAACAAAACCCATATTTAATCATTTTGCTTTTTCACCATGTGATTTAATACACAGATCTACATATACATGTGTATACCTATAAAATTCAGAAACGTAACTTTCAGTAAATACATGTGGTGAAGGAGCATGCCTGTTCTCAGATGGTGAGCTAGAAGGGTCAGATCTCATCCTTTTTTTTTTTTTTTTTAAGTTTATTTTCAGAGAGACAGAGATGGTGTGAGTGAGGGAGGGGCAGAGAGAGACAGGGAGAAAGAGAGAGAGTCCCAAGCAGGCTCCGCACTGTCAGCCCTGAGCCCGAAGTGGGGCTTTGAACTCACGAACCGTGAGATCATGACCTGGACCGAAATTAAGAGTTGGACGCTTAATGGACTGAGCCACCCAGGTGTCCCTCATCCTATTTTCTTAAAAGAATAAGGAATCTAATCTAATCAATCCTATGGCTGCCTCTTTTATTATTTTTTTAAAGCCAATCCTTTTGAAACTTCATATTTAGACAACACTACAAAAAAATAAAAAACAAAAAAACAAAAAACCACCACGTGCCATCTCAGGAATGGTGATGTGTCATGCCCAACTCCTTCCACAGATGACATCAATGCATCGATGTCCCACCAGTCCTTGGGGTAACCCATCCCCAAAGGTGTGTCCATCTCTTCACAACAACAAAGAAGATTTGTATGAAAAAGTAGCACATTTCCAAAAAAAATAGACATTGCTTCAGGATGGTAACCTGCCAGTTGGAAATAGGAATTTGCTTCTCCACACGGTGTATTTAAAACAGCTAAGGGACATTACCAGGAGGTTATTCAACCCTAAGTCAGATCCACTGCTATAATTTTGCAGGTCCAACCACCACTCACGGTTTTCCTATAACTCAGACCGGTGGGCCCCACCCTACCAAATCTCCTGACCTTTGAGCAAGAGTATCCACTGGAAGACCTTTGAAAGCCTACTCGGTTTCTCTAAGGAGATATTTCTACTGAGACGTCACCAGCAATGCAAAAAACACTCCAGGATCCCTCCCTCCAGCACCCCAGCACCACCTCCCCCAAAATACCTCCCAGATCAGCTTTCTGAGGCATGCGATGCTTTTATCAGAAGCCAAAGCCTTTAATCACACAATTAGGGATTTGTCAGGTTTCCACTGCTTTTAATTCTCTTTCAGGTATAACTGGCTAATACATTTTTTTTTCTTGTACAAGTAACTTTCTCTGGGGAGGTGTAATAGGAGAGGGAGCTGAGATCTAAATGCTTAAAGGAAGAGGGAACAGCAGAGGAGAAATATGGTGGCCAGAGGATTATTTCCACCTCTTGATCTGGCTTAAGACTGGTCTCGGCTTCTTCCGTTTGAAAACTATGAGCTTAAAAAGACTGTCCATTTCAAGTCCAGAAGTCTACATTCTTTTTCTACTTCAGCCATGCCAGCTTGATAAGCCACAGTTTCCTCACCTATAAAATGGGAATAATAATGACTGACATAAGATTTACTTCAGATCAAATGAAATAGATACACAGCGTCTTCTGACACATTAAATATGTTCCCAAAGGCAAAGTATTTGCCATAAACAGTGAACTCACATCCATTACCTGCCCTCTTTTATTGTAGAGAGTGGTTACTGAACGTTTAATGTAAATATTCACACAATTTCTCTCAGGCTGTCTCCAAAAGGGAAATATTTTCTGCTTTACACGAAGAGGCAAGATGGCCACAGAACTGTGTCTCACCTCAGGACTCTGCAGGAGAGGGAAACACAGAGAGGATAAAATGTGCATGCTTCCTCAGAGGCCTGAGCCTCCTCCATAATAAAAAGCTGCTACTAGGTAGGAACTTGCTAACAGCCAGAGATACATGTTAGGCATCTTACATTCGTTATCTAATACAATAATCATGTAAAGTAGATTCTTGCCATGTCATTGATAAGAAAAATGAGGCTTACAGAGGGGTTCAACAGCATGCAGGATTAAACACAGGTCCCATCGGGCACTGGGTTCCCCAGGTCAACTCACTGGGATATGTTGGTTGTACATCCAGGACCTTGAAAGCTAAAACTACAATAAGGAAGGTGTCTCTCTGAGAGCAATGAGCCCCAGGTTTGGGTGTTTGTAAAGAATCTGAATGGGGCAGGGACAGCCACTTTTCCTTCCAAAGTCTAGAATGTATTCAGCCGTGAAAGGTAGTTCCTAGAACTAGAAATCAAGGGCCTGAGAGACTCTCCTCCCTATTCCATCACGACGTCCTGGCGTGACCTGTGATGGGGCACTGAAGTTCTCAGGTCTCGGGGCAACTGGTAGACGGATGCTCTATGCCCTTGACCCCTCAGAACACTCTGCACCTTGCCTGGCTTCTGACCTCTTCCCTGAGTCTCTCGGCTCAAACTATCACTCTACCCCAAAACACCCTTCCTGAAGTGTCTTCTAGAATATCTATTTTAAGTGATCTTGAAGTGGAATTTCTTTTGTCACTCACTGTCATTTAAGGATATTCCACTCATTAAAAGCTGCCTCGGACAATCCTCTTGGCTCTCTCCACTCCGATTTTCATTACTATTTCTTTCACTTCATTTAGCATTAAGGTTGAAGGGAAAAAGTATAAATGGCTATTTGAAAGTCATCTGATTGGATATATTAAGGTTTTAGACTTTGTCCGAACAAAGACAACTTTATGACAGTTATAATTTAGTTACAATAAAAAGAGACGGAAGGGTCTATATGGAGGATCGGCAGACAGGCGAGTGTGCAGGTCAACCAGCGGCCGATGGCTGGGTTTCTCAAGCCTGAAGGGACCCCCAGAGCCCAGCAATCCAGGAGCAGGGACCGGATGACTTCGTGGACTAAACAAAGTAGAACTTGTGGCTGAAGGAGCAAGGGGAGGCGAGGGAAATGAAAATGAAGCAAAATGAACCATTAGGATTTACTGCAGGACAGAACGGAGAAGACGTAAAGAGGAAAGAAATTCCAGACAATCTGCCCCCAAATGAGGTTTCATATAAGATGAAAGCAGTGGCTAGACACAGCCAGACACCGCCTGGTACTGAACACCCAAGCAGCAGCTGTATTCCTGTATTCTCCTTCCATCTTCACACTCTGTACTCACAAATGCTAGACAACACAGAATTCCACTCTGAGGCCTCGAAGAAAATGCGTCTACGTAAATTTACTGATGAGTATGGTGATGTAGAAAATCATCCCCTTGTTTGGCTAATTCCTTTGTAAACCCAAGCCCAGATTTACCTTTTTAATTTAAGGATTATTAATAAATCTACTATGATTAAACCTTCATAATGATATGTGAATTATTTGCCTCTAGTTCCTCTCCCAAGAACAATTAGCCTACCTTTGCAAATTAGCATTGGCCCTCTTGCAAAGAACCTCAAAGACACAGACCTGACTTACCAAAAAGATGGCAGAGGCTCTAAAATTAATTAGCTCTACTTTATGTTTCCGTTATCTTTTAATTGGAATTTCTACAAGAATTTTTCTTGCAGAACTCTGTCTACGTTGGAAAAGCATAACGGAGGTTGGAACCAGGCGCTAATTTGGCCAGTGTGAAAGGGCTTAGCCATGACCCACTAAACCTCACGAAGATGTCTGCAAGGAACCCACCCAAGACAGGCCTCTGGAAAGCCTGTGTGCAGCCACACAGATACCTAGAAATCGCTACTCCTGAACCACAGCAAAGAAGAAATTTCTAGAACGGAAAAGAGCTGTATACCATGGGATGCACTTCCTCGTAAGACAGAAAACCTTTGAGGGTAGGAGTAAAAACCATTGACTAGGTACTTGTCATCTGCCAGATACTGTTCTAAGCGCTTACACGAATTAACTCTTAATTCTCACAAAAACTCGTTGAATTAGGTACCATTATTACCCTTAGAGATACAGAAACTGTAGTTCAAAGTGATATAATCAGGGCGCCTGGGTGGCTCAGTCGGCCACCAGGTCGACCAACTCTTGATTTCAGCTCAGGTCATGATCTCACGGTTTGTAACATCAGGGCTCTGCACTGACAGATTGGCTCTGCTTGGGATTTTATCTTCCTCTCTGTCTGCCTTTCCCCTCACTCTCAAGCATGCATGCCTCCTCTCTCTCTCTCTCTCTCTCTCTCTCTCTCTCTCTCTCTCTCAAAATTAATAAATGAACATTTTTTAAAAAGTGATATAATCACTCGCCCAAGGTCAACCAGATGAGAATTTCAACCCAGGGCGTCTGGCTTAACAGCCATGCTCTTAACCACCCTACTATACTGACTCACTTACTAAATGTTTGCTAAGCACTACTGTATTTCTAGAAATATGGTTAGGTGCTGGAGACACAGGGGTGGAAGGGGACAGACAAGGCCTGAAGCCCGTGTACTGGGAAAAACAAAACTCAAAGAATGATCAGAAAAGAAAAAAAGAAAATAAACTTTCTATGTCAGACACAAGGTCTATTAGGTACAAGGGAAGGCACTGACAAAACTGAAAATAAACAATTTTAAACTTCCGTATGACAAAAGAAAAAAATTACCTCCCCCAAAGTCAAAAGACTAATGGGGAAATATTTGCAACACGTAAGTCAGACAAAGGACTAATCTTCTTATTAATATGAGCTGCTCTTTCAAATCAAAAGATAAAAGAGCCAAAGAAATAAAAAGGCAATTCGCAGAAAAATAAATACAAATGATGTATAAACATAGGGAAAGATGCTCATAATTATAGAAATGCTAATTAAAATGTCAATGACATACCAGTTTGCTTGTTTCACAAGTCACATTAGTAAAGATAAAGTATTCAAACACAGATACTCTCTAACCCTGCTGCTAAAAGCAGTGTGAATTGGTATTAACTCTGTGGAGGGCACACTGGCAATATCTATCGAGACATTAAATGCATGTTCCCTTTATCCCACAATCCCATTTTTAGGAATTTATCCCACATAAACAATCACACATGTCAGCAAGAATGTGTATATACTTACTGAAGCAACATTTGTAAATAGTAAATCGAACAAACAAGTAAGTAAATGAATAGAAACAACTTAATGGCCAGCAGTAAGGGAAGGGTGAAATGACAGAACACCATGCAGTGGACAGTACAGAGTTGTTAGAAAAAAAAAAAAAAAAGACAGACCCTGAGTGTTGGTATGGAGGGGCTTCTTGGAAATATACTTAGGGAGGACAGCAGAGAGAGTTCTCACTTTTGTTGGGGGGAAAAGAAAACAGCCAAGATACTCACATGTAAATGTTGCCACCTAAGAATGGTCCAGTTTGCTGCCTGAGGTCATTACCACCAGAATTTTTATCCTCTCTAAATAACCATGGGACAGATATTTAAACTACAGTTGGAGGAGGGAACACATTATCAGCCTACCCAGGGTATCGATGCACTCACTCAGACTTGGCCTGGAGAATTATGTGGACGGTGGCAAAGGCTTCAAACATCCTCCCACAGACTCTTTTGGGGGGACTTTGTGAATAATACTATTATGAACAGAAACAACAGAAAATGCTTTAAAAATCTGAGTTGAAAAGTGAAGAGGGGCACCTGGGTGGTTCAGTCGGTTGAGCGTCTGGACTCTTGATTTTGATTTGGGTCATGATCTCAGGGTTCCTGAGTTCGAGCCCCTAATCGGGCTCTGTGCTGACAGCTCAGAGCCTGGAGCCAGCTTCAGATTCTGTGTCTCCCTCTCTCTCTGCCCCTCCCCTGTTGGCATGCACTGTCTGTCTGTCTGTCTGTCTGTCTCTCTCTCTCATATAAATAAACATTAAAAACTTTTTTAAATAAAAAATTTAAAAAGTGAAGAAAAGTTTTGATAGGTAGATAACTTTTTTATAATCGTCTAGTTTCTCTGTGTACGTTTTCAATTATAATATATCATACAGAATAGACAAATACAGAATCAGACTGTTGATGTATTGTCATATTCTAGTATTTACTGATCTCCTCGATGTGGAAACTGCTAAGAATTTGCAAAAATCATAAGCAGAAACATATTACACAGTTTGAATATACTTTCCTAAATATCTATGAGGCAAAATGGAGGAGAGTTATTAAATTGTCTTATGATACCAAAATGAGTGATTTTATCCAGTATTTAGATAATGTTGTAAGAATGAAAGGAAATCCAGCGGTTTGCAAGAATAACTAGATCTAATGATGAATACCTCAATGGATGTTGTTAGGGTAGTTTACTTAAGAGTGGAAAAACCAGGCCCATGTATAAAGGATGGCCTGAACTTATACACAAGTAAGCCAAGTGCAAATAATATACAAGAGATCCCACCTGTATGAACTGGAAGTATATTACTGCTGCAAAACTAAGTACAGGTTGGAGTTAAACAACAATAAGGAAACAAAGAATCATCTCAGTAAGTCTTCATAGACTGTTAGCTTCATGAAACTCATAAAGAATTGTATCTGACTTGCTCCTTACTGTATCCTTAGCACCTGATGCGTAACTGATGTTCAACTAGAAATTCCGGTAGAATGCATGACCATGTTCAATAGTTTTCATGCAAAAACATACTAAACTTCAGATTTGATTGGAAAGGGCTTCTCCTATGGTCCTTTCCTGACCTCACGGATATCTGTGATATGTTCTCATAACACCTAGTACTTTCCTTTCACATGACTATAAATGATTAGTATCTATTTAATTGTCCATTTAATGTGTTTCCACTGTTTGCCTGTAACTCCTTCATAGCATCCCCAGCTCCTAGCACTCCTAGACTGGTAAAAGATGAATGTGAAGTAAATGTTTGTTGATTAAACAAATGACTGAATATTTGTTTGTGTACTTGTGGATTTGTTTGTTTACCATCTAGTTTTAGGCTATGGGGATTCAAAGAAAAGAAACAGAGCCCTGCTCTCAAAGGGCTCATCAACAAACCAGAAAACCGACTTAGTGCTATAGTTTCTATGGAATGCAACACAGAGGGGGAATAATAAAGAGAAGAGTCATTTTAAGTCAGGTGGGTCGGGAAAAGCCTCACAGAAGATGACCGAGGAGTCTTAAGAAATGAAAACAATATTCAAGCCTTTATTACTGTACAAAACTGACTTGCGAACTCACGATCTAAGTCTACAGAAGGTTCAATGTGAGGCTGTGAAAGTCATTAAAGATTGGGCCATTCTGCTCTATGAAAATGGTACCAGCATCTGGGCAAATGGATGAACACGAATTGAAGATGATTAGCCAGCACAAGTCAAACTAAATTAAAATGCTGTCCTTAAAGCAACACACTTTGACCTTGGCTCACACATTTGTACTGCTGTAGGTTCATACCCATCCCACTGCAAACATCCAGGCAGGCACAGTTGGTCACACACTCACACAGACACATGATTTCTAGTCCAAAGCAGCTGCTGCTGTTAGAGTTGCTCCCAGGGAGACATGACAAACCCCTAGCGAGTTGAATTGGTCAGTGTCCCCAGGCTCTCACCTAGAAGCGACAAATTGCTCTATGAAAATACCAAAACTTGGATGGAGTCATCCTTATAAAAGCCCTGAGGATGGTTCAGTATGTGATACATGTGTTCTTCTCTATCAGCTCCCTAAATAGAGGATCTGAACAAGAAATCATAGTGGAAAGCAAGACCATCTAACCTCTGGTTGCCTTTGTTCCATCAGCTACAACTCAGTCAACTTCACAACTTGAAAAGCATGCCTGCCCCATTAATGTGAATTATTGATCAACTTGCAAGAATTACAATTTCTCAATGTGAGAATTCTATGATGTTAGAGATAGAAGGGAACTCAGACGTCGCCAACACCTTCCTTTGGCAAGAAACATAGTGATTTTGGCTCCTCGGAAGGTACTGGACACCAAGTATACAAGTCAGGCACCGAGCTGAGCACCTGGCTGTCCCTCTCCTGGCCGAGGGACACAGAGGCAAAGAGAGAGGTAGGAAGCCATGGTGAGGGCCCCTGGGAGTCACTGGCCCAGCTCACTCAGACTGGGGTTTAAATATGCAAATCAGCAAGTATAAAAAACAGTTACGTTTAACAGGAGCTATAAAACGGTGTTATTATCTTGTAATGGTTTTATTTTGAAGATTAAAAATTTGGCATAATGATGCAATACTTATGTAAATGACCTATATGATTGTGGAGAAGGCAAAAGGGATTTCATGTTGATCATCTTTTTCTTCGGTCAGTTACACTCCACCATCACCATTCATTCGGCACTCACATCTTTGAACATGAGGACCATCAAGACACCCAATACCATTATCTCTAAATTGTCTTATGGTTAAGATCTATGATTCTGTAAAAGTTTATTTCAAAGCACCCCCCTATCTCCCAGGGGACAAATAGTCAAACCTGCAGTATGGACTTTTCAATACCAACTTGTTTCATTCCTTAGTGTTCTATTCCTGAATATTTAATGGAATGAGTTCCTCGTGACTTGTTTCACCTCAATTTTACATGGCAGGGGTTCCTAACTGAAGTTTGGTGTTGTTGGCTTTGGGGTGTTTGTTGTTGTTGTTGTTGTTGTTGTTTTAATATCAGCATCATACACATTATCTAAGAGCCTTCAATTATCTTAAAGGATGATACATATATCAATTTTTAAGTTAACTTTAATATCACACAATTAACTTTCAAGAATGTTGCCTAGATCTTTTAGGAGGAGTAAAAGATATTGCTAAGTCAATGACCTAATATGGGAAATATTCTATGGATTCTGTTTAGTGGTTTCAGTTCAAGTGGGCATACTTATCTTTTAAATATAAGAGGAAACACTGCTCACTATTCTTAAAAGTTACAGCTCACCAATTTTTGGTGCCAAAAATGCTTTTGAAACCCATTCTATCTAACTTTTTTAACTGACTTAACTTGCTGAGAAAGAGAGTGTATCATATACATGCACCCCTTTCTCTTCACTTGGCTTTGCTTCCTTCCCTAAATTAAAAAGCAATGAAAGATATTTAAATTTTCACCCAGTTTTCTAGACCATAAATTTCATAAGAGCAAGGCTTATGCCTGCTTGGTTCACAACCTAATTCTCAGAACTTAGCACAAGGCCAGCAACAAAATAAGCACTGGAAAAAAACAAAACAAAACCCTTGTTAAATGATGAAATGAGCCCCCTCATTTTACAGAGAGGAAATCCGAATCCTAGAGAACAGAGGTTAAGTGGCTTTGCCAAAAAAGTGCAGACGGCACATCAGAGCTCACCCCCTTGCCCTTTCTGCTGGGCAACTGTCTCCCCACTGGCACAAATATCAAGTCACAATACTTAGGACCATAACTAATTGTTTCTCTTTCGATTCTCCACTCTTTCCAGGAATGAATATGCATCCTCTTGAGCCCACAGTTTTGTTTTTTACTCCTTGCCTCGGCGAACAGTCCATCTAACTTTTCATACTGCACACTGACAGCCCCAAACCACCCTACATCATACACACAGCAACTTCAGACTCCATACATCGGCCCATGAACAAAACATTCCAATGAGCTCAGGACAGCACCACCTCCCAGCCAATAGTTCTGTTTTGGCTTCATTGCCACTTAGTGGAGTGATGTTTGTGAATACCTAATTACCTTTCTTCAGTGGATAAAAATAAGAAAAGACAAAAGGGTGATACTAGTAAGAGAAAGCGTATGTCTTATAAACCCAAAACAACTGACGCAAGCCAAATCATTAGGAATGCTAAGAGCAGTCACTATTTAGTCTTATTCACGCACTTACTAGACCTAACCTGGTTTTACTGTGAAGGAAAACAGTAATATTAAAGAACCCGTATGAAATGTTACAAGTTGTTCTAGAAGTCAATATACAGTTTTAAACATCATAATACATGTTAGGTGCCTGGTCACAGCACCCCCTATAGCATGGTGATTCATCATTCACCTCATGGACTCCTTGCTTCACCTGTCTTCACAAACGTATTCTGTATGAATATATGGGACTATCTGTACTCAAGAATGAGAGCCACATATCTCTTTCGTTCCCATCAGCTAAGTAAGTTTCCATCTGGAATTATCTCTCACAGTACACTGATGGGGTAAGAAATTTTGGAAAAAGCTCATCGTGAGAAAGAAAGGAGAAGAAGGGAATACAAAAAATGAACTAATGACACTCCGTGGTGAAGTGATTTTAATTTCTAAAAGGAAATTATATGCCTTACAGTGGTACCGATTTCTATTAGGCAAAATCCAATTCAATCCAATTTTTCCCTTAAAAGGCGACCAACTCATATGGACTGCTAAGCAAAATGTATATTAAGTAGAACATTAGAGTCTATTTGTACACGTGTCTGTACCACTTACACTGACTTGTCACCTGAGGAGCTGAAACCTTTTGTTTTCACACATGTAACAAAAAAATTTCTTGTAACCAAAACACCAAAATGCGATTTCAACAAACTTCAACATGATGAAAATAAATATTCTCAACGTCAATCACTTGACCACATTGAGCTTGAGAACTATGCTCATAAACGAATAGTATACGCTTTCCAAACCAAATCATCTTCCCTTAAAAACAACACACTTAAAATGCTCAGTGCATTCTCAACACATACATTCATGCAAACGACAGACTTACATAGAGTTTTCCTTTCCAGATTTCAAAAATCACTTACTATCCTGCAAAACGAAAATATGCGGTGCCACAATAATAATTTTTAAGTGTCTCTACATTCATCTTTTTGTTTTAATCTTCTAAGAATTGGGAGTTTCTAGACAGTCATATTTGAATCAGGATTTTTTTCACGAGCGAATTGTAAACCTCTACAATCAGACATCTAGCGTGGAAGTGCCAAGTGTAGTGTGCGTTGCCATAATAGTGATACCCCCAAGATCAGCCCAGTGCTTGTGGCTGTGGGAGGGTCCCCAGGCAGCTGGGTGACTGCTGCTTGATCATTATCCCTGCTAAAACTGAAGCTACTGAAGTTTCAAAAGAATTCGTATCTTACTGAATTTCTTTCATCTCTAATAATTACTAAACTGGCATAATTACTTTTACTAGAGGTGTAACGTGATGCATGCTAAAAGCCCAAGCTGCCTAAAATTAAAGTTTAAAAAAAAAAAGGCCACGATTCTACTTAGTTTTCAAAGATTTATCTTGTGTCAGGCTTTTATGCCAAGAGTTGCATAATTATTTAAACCATTTAAAAGCTTTCCTTACACTATTTGATTAATACTATAACAGAGCTATTTAAATTTACTAATGTTAACTTTAATGTTTAAGTTTTAATTGCAGTATAATAACATTGTTGCGTAACGTGTTTTAAATCAGACAAGGACACTTTCTCTGCAACAACAACAACAACAACAACAAAAAGGGATGCTGTCCCAGATAGTGTACCTTGTAATCCCCAAGCAAAAAACAGGAACATATTTCAGATTTAATTGAAATGGAATTAGAAAGTTGCACACATCCCCTCCACAGAACTAACTTTAACCTCTGACAGCACGATAGGGGTCAATGGAGAAAATACAATTAAATACATCTGGGAAAATACTTAGCCAGAGGTTTGATTTGGAATACCAACGTTAGTATCAAAACTTCATTCAATTCAAAAGCATTCTTTAACGTATTACCTAATGACAACATTTACATTTTTAACAATCCATAAGGCGGTTACAATACGATGCAAGAGCTCCAAGCCTTAAAATTATTTTCTCTCTTAAAAATAACTAAAAACTCAACATGGTATCTATTAAATCTAGCCATAAAGAATGTATTCTATGGCAACAGAATGAATGACATTAAAACCAGCAATGTGAATTTTGTCAGACGAGTTAATAAAGCACAGTAATAGGAAAAACAGACCTTTCATAAAAATTCTTAATTGATCTTGGTAGAATTGCTCTTTTCTACTATCAAAACCTCTTTCTCCTCATTGCATGGCTTTACATCAAAATGAAAACTCAAGCAAGTATACTTAATATTACATTTCAACTTATGTCAACAAGTATTTCACTGGAATTCGCCAGACTAGTCAATTCTCACAGACCTTCTTTAAAAAGAAAAGGAAGGGAGCGAAAATGTTCCTATATGATGAAAAGAAATCTCCTACAGATATGCTACCACACTTGCGATGACCCAAAAAAGCTAGTAAAAAGAAGTATAATTACTGGCAGCAAAAAGTTGAAAAATTCTGTCATCACTATTAGATGTCACCGCTGTCAATAACTACAATGGATTTTAAGGGATATGGGAATACTCTGGCAAAACAAAAAAGAAAGCATTATTAACAGCTTGCTTTAGAAAAAGCTGCTAATCTCAAATCCCGTTGTAATTTCATTTTTACATGTATGCTTTTATGTTCAATATCCTATTTTTTGCCCTTTTTTGGCTGGCTAAAGAAAAGCCAACAATCCACTCATGCATCAAACAGATGTTTTTGTTTTTAAGGCCAAGTGGAATCTTATGAATTTTTGTGCCCTCCCTCTAAGAAGATGCTGCCAGAACTGCTGAAATCGTGAAATCCGGCGTTTTGGAAAAGACTCACTGGACCGTCAGTTCTGGAACTTTGACTAGCACTCGTGGGATTCTTGCCAACTGTAATTGCTGTTTTTGTTTATGTCGGATTGTCTACTGATTGGACTGTAATCAATTTAATGACTTCAACATCTAGTCAGTATAATTTAGAGGTGGTAGAGGGAAGAAACAGTCACTGCTTGATAGATGAACAGAACAAGTGAACTGTCTGAAGGGGTATGGATGTCAAACACTGAGCTGCAGTGTTTCCAATAATCAGGCTTTTTAGCCTCCAAACCCAAAAGTAAAAGCATATATGGCTGTGTGTCGCACGGTTAGCAGAGCATTTTGCCCTCACAGTCACGAAAAAGAATATACAGATAGAGATATATAGGTGCCTTCTTAATATTTCTTAAAACCCACCTTAGGTTAACATCTAGTTATTTAAAAAAAAGTCATGCTTAACTTATCTAATAATAATTTTGAGGGAAAAGCCATAGCGCAAGTTTTAATTAAAAGCAAACTATTACACTGCCTTAATGCAAATGTCTTTTCACATAAAATTCAGGGCTTTTTTCTTACTATGGCATCATTTCCAAAACCAAAACTGAATCTCTAGTGGTAAGGTTATTTTTTTAAGAACTGAAACATATGTAGTAGAAGAGGACCACGCTTTTTTTGATATATATAAATTTTACCTGTCTACCTAATAAGAAAATCTATTTTGTCTTTGAAAAAAGGGGGGAAATGTGTTTAAATAAGAGAGTTGAACATTTCTATTCAGTTTAGGGGCTAGTCCAAGTTCCCTGAGATGGTTGTTTTAACACCTACAATTTTGAGAGCCTTTCCACTAGAGAATACAGCCTAATAGATAGGTTTTCTGACTTTCAAAAGGTTATGGGACTTAAAATCCATTGACTTTTCATTCAAACTCGATAGTTTACATTTCTTCTTTAGATTGAGAGCTACATTTTTGCCACTTCATTATATTTCTAATAAATTACTTCTTTTAAAAAAAGCGTTATAAGTACAAAAGAAGGTAAATGGGAAAAAGGAAAAAGGTCAATCATTAAGTGTGATAACTTCAAAATGTGCCAAGTAACAAAGGGTTAGCTACTGTGACGGCCAAGTTAAACAAGGCACTTTGGGGGCTCTCTTTCTCCCTGGTTCCCACCATGTCTCTCTCGAGGCCCCTGGTACGGGTTTATGAACACCTGAGGGTCCAGATATCCTAATTGTGTCTTGTGTTTAACTTGGCCATTTAAATGTCTAAGTGCTCCCCTCTCTCCTTCCAGCTTTATAACTTGGCTCTTACTGAATATATCACACCTTCAGGCAGTGGACCACTTTTTCCTTCTTACAGTGCTTTTTGGAGTAAATCTCTCTCTCTCTCTCTCTCTCTCTCACACTCACTCACACACACACACACGCACACGCACACACCCTCTGTTTTTATCAGGTAAAATGGCCGAGAAACTTCCATTAGAGAAGCACCACAAGAAATAGAATAAAGAGCCAGCAAGAAAAATAGAAATAGGTCACAATTGACCAATTTGAGGCAGCTGATTTGCTGCCTCGAAAAACAAGCTGGCAGCAGAACTGCTTCCAGTCAGGTGATCGACTCAAAGACCAGGTCTACTCTTAGGAATTGAGATAAATACCCAAATAATATAAATGGGATATAAAGGGTGGCTCATTTCATTGTCTGACCACCCCTGCCTCGAACTACTGGCTGCAACTCTCTGTTTCATTAGACAGAAAGGATTATTCTGCAGATTTCGTAGCATAAGGACAGCATAAGTTTCACGACTTTATAGGCTGAGAGACTTTTGATGCCAGGGCTTTGAGAGGTAGAGGGGTAAAAGAGTTTCACGTTCCAAAATATGTTTCATAGTTTTCTCAAATAGAAAAAAAATGAATCTTTTTGGTATTTAACAGTTGCGGTGCACGTGAGACCGATCAGGGCTCCACTGCACCCAGAACCTGGCACCCACTCTCAGGAGGTGGGTTATTAGGACAATTACATTGAAGTTTGATACAAACAAAAAATCCTATGTAATCTTTAAGTAAATATAATTCTTCATTCAAAACACTAAGTTTATGACAATACACAAAATAAATTCAACTACAAATACAATTTCCTGGCAGACCTTATTTTAAAGCATTTGGTTGAAAACAAAAACTCTAAACTTAACTGTCATATTGTTTTAATGTTTTTACCTGCCTTATGTAAACTACTCCCCTGAGATAGAAGTTGCAAATTATGATATCAGAAGTGACAGCCATATCAGAAATATCTTTTAAACCTTGTTTGTTAAAGAAATAGTACGGATGTAGGAGACAAGTTGGAAACTGAATGCACAACTTCATGTTTTATTGAGAAGAGCACGTTACATTTTCATGGTTTCCAAAGCCGCCTTCAAGTTGGTATAAAGTAATCTGCAAGGTTTTGAAACACTGTCACTCATCTAGTAGAATGAAAATTTTTATTTTAGTTGCCACACTACTAATCAGTGCCTCATAAAAGAAGAAACTCAAATCAAGTCTGCCTTTCTATGCCTGCTGATAGCAAAGTGTTGGTTCTTGCTTATTATTGTGGTGATGCCAGAATATTTGTCATAATAACACCTCCCTGACTTCTCTATGATCCAAGGGTGACCTTCCAAACAATATAATGTACAGAATCCACATACTCAGATGACTCCTAAAACACATTTTAAAAAAAAAATGGAGACCCTTCCAGCAAGACATGGGGAAATGAAAATAGTGAAGAAAGGGCTAGATTATTTAACAAGAGCCACCTAGAATGCCATTCTACTTCTCCAAAACCGCTAATATCACAATTACTCATCTGACATAGCTCATCTAAATATGTATTTTGCCAGGTAAATGCACACCCTGAAGAAAAACAAGTCGGATGTTTAGTAAGGACTGTACTATTTTTATTCCTGTCTTCAGCTTCCCACCCCCAAAGCTCAGCCAGCCCACCTGAGGCCATTCCCTGCTCTGGGAGTCATCCAAGCAGCTGATTGAGGAGAACACCACTGTGTTCCGTGCCCACACAGAAAATGGAAGCTAAATCTTTGTTTTTAATGTAAATAGTTTATTTACAGCTTAGCAGTTGAAACAGATGCTGTGTCTTCATGGAGAAGATACTTGAATATTTCTTGCAATATGACAATATGGCAAAACAATAAAATGCCCTCTTTATTCCTTTTCAATTGCCGTCTTCTGCTTACTAACTTAAGAACCGCACAGGTCTTGGTCCCAGGTATTTTGCAATTCGACATATCCAAGATGCCCTGCGAATACCGCCAACTGACGGCTTCACTTACAGCCCAGAAAATCCTACGTGCATGAGAATGAATCCTCTTTAGGAAACACGGGGGAACGCATGCACCCACAATCAACAGAACTTCAAGTGCGAATTAATTCCAAAGGCAGGTGAACTGCATGTTCAGATGCTGCGGAGAAGCAAAATTACCCACTGTGCAAACTTCAATAAACTTTTTAAAAATAAAAAGCTTCCCAAATTACTGAGGGTTCAGAAGCCTTTTTACAGCCCTTCAAACCGGACTGACACCAAGCGCTATCCTATCAAACTCGGAAAGTTCTTCTTGCCAAACGACTAGGAAGAGGTTTGTCCCGGTACTTCGCTCAGCGTGACTTTTAAAGGAAGCAGAGTGTCACGACAAGTTCCCCGGACGCGAGCGTCGTCCACCGTTACCCTGACACCCGCGCACGCCCGTGGCGTTTATTTTTTCACTATCGGCGCCGGAATCTTTCAGGCCGTTGGTCTAGGTTTTCCCAGAAAATGTGTGGCCCACGTGAATGTAAATCCCCACAAAAATTGTGTCAAGACACATGTCAGAGATTCAGCTCGTTTTCAAACCAAAACTTCTGTGCTTCGGGGAAAAAAAGAGCGTTCCGATCTGCGAGGCCCTCCCTCCCCCCACCCGGTCCCTTCCCAGGAGAAGAAAGGGCTTTGTGTGTGCGGTGAGGGCTCCGTTAATCGAGTTCATAAATACACATCGGCCGGGGTCCGGAGAGGCTTGGGGCGCCCGGCTCTCCCCACCCGCCCCCGGGCCGGCGGCCACCTCGGGAGACCGGGTGGCAGTGCCAGGGGCAACTGGGCGCAGGGCCCCGGGCCGCCGAAGAGGAAGAGGATGCTGCGCCGCCGAGGACCAGAGGGCGGGGCCGGGCCGCGCGGACCTCGGCGGGACCCTTCGGGCCCGGGCGGGCGCACGGCCGCCCTTTGTCCTCCGCCTCCGGGGTCGCAGAGGCCTCCGCCGCCTCCAGCTGTCGCGCCCCGCGCCCTCGCCCCGACTCCAAGCCCGCCCTGCCCGCACCTCCTCCGGCCCTCGCGCTCCGCCGCTCACCCTCCCCGCTGTCGGCCTCGGAGCGCCGGAGCTCCCGGCTCCCCGCGGCCGCGCGCCCCTGGTTTCCCCGGGGGGAGGCTCGGAAGGTGGAGGCGGAGGAGGAGGCCGAGGAGGAGGAGGAGGAGGAGGAGGCCGCCACGTGACTCTCCTCGCCACATTCCACCACAGCCACCAGATCAATAACTTCAGTGTCCCCCGCCCCCCACCCCGCCGCCAGAGCCAGCCAGTGAGCCCCCCCCTCCCCCGCACCAAATCCCACTACTCGTAACCCGCAAACTTCCTTCTCCAACGGGGATGACGGAGAGCTGGACCCCATCGCGCAAAGCGAAAGACCAAAGGGGGCGGCGAGGAGGCGCAGGGGCGAGGGGGTGGTGAACTTTCTCGGAAGGGCCAGGAGGGGAACTCTGGGGCGGGAGCGGGGGCTCGGGCCCCGGGCGCC